>NC_072734.1:147090892-147390892 GCF_026930045.1 Uloborus diversus | reverse complement strand
CTAAAGCTCTCAGAAAATAACTTTTACAACATGTTTTGTAAACCAAGTACATCTTTTATAAATAGTCAAAAATGTTATTCCAGGTTTATTTAATAGTAAATTAATATGTAATACAAGATATAAACTTAGTAAATTGAAGTACTTTCCACTTTGTAAGGTTGAATACAAAGTACAATTTATGAATAAATACAAATTTATTTACATATGAATTAATAGTAGTAAACTACATTATTAAACCAGTTATATTACACCAAAAATTGTATTTGAAATTACCATGTTTCCTAAAATTGACCAACTTTTTTAATAATAAGAGTTAATATAAAATCTAATATTCTCTAAAAAGAGCTTTCCAAAGAAATTGTACACAATTTAAACTCTAAGCTACATGTCTATATGGAATTGAAATAGATGTTAGCCTTTCAAACCAGGTATTTGTGGTTGATTTAACAAAAAAAAACACTAAATGGTTACTTTTTAGTAACATTGAAAAGCAGTTTTATCTCTAAGACTTTTAAGCAAAACCCACTAAATATACGAAATATGTTCCCCGAGTCTTTGCAATCAGCATAAATTTCCAGTTGGAAGTTTCCTAAAAAACTGTTTTGATTGCAGAATTCGGGAAAGAATCTACTACTTCTGCGAACTAATTATGGAATAACAGTTTGTGGATAGGTTTAGATCAACGATTCTCAACCTGTCGCCTGGCAGACCGGCAGAGGTCCGCAGAAAATTTTGACCGGTTCAAGGTGGTTTTTGTTCGTTTAGGTTTAAAAAAAAAATCTTTACTTAAAAAAAAAAAAAAAAAAAAAAAAAAAAACAGAGAGAGAGAGATAGAAAAAAAAGAACGTACTATAATAATATCATCCTATACGACATCTTTCACGTGAGCACTTTTCGTTCGTTTCTACGATTTTTCAACAATGGTTTATTACTTACGCATAATTTGTACAAGAAATATTTATCTTATTTTTAACATTTAAATTTTTGTAATAAATCTTAAACATCAAGTAAAGTTTCATTTATTATTATTATTTTATAAAGAATCTGGAAAAACAATTCGTTTGCAAATATCTTTTTACTAGTTTTTAATGGTCCCAGAGGCTATTTTTTTCTGAAAAAATAAGAAAAATGGAAAAAAAAAGAAAGAAATCTCAATAAAGTCATATGGTTTAACGATCAGCAAATGCACGGCTTCTTTTTTTCTTGTTTTCAAAAAAAAAGAAAACATTGCCGTTCCGCGATTTTTTTCTTGCAAAAGTTCATGCCGGTCCTCATGCCGGTGAACAAATGATGAGAAACACTGGTTTTGTTTCATCGAAAAATTTTTACTCAAATTAAGACGGTTTCTTACGACGATTGCGTGTAGATTAATGAATAACTAAAAAAGCTAAGTAATACTAGATACGAAAAATCTAAAACGTGTTTTAAAATTATAGTACATATGAAACAACATTAAGCAAAAAACTATGATCGACAAAATGAAGCCATGCAAAGTTGAGCGAATTTTATTGAAAAGTTTTTCTAAGTCATGCTGCGTGGCTACACCTGACACTAACTTTTACTCGTATTACCACCACATGCTATAAAACTGATGATAATTTATCCTCCTATTAGAACTACCTATATATGAAGCTTAATTTTTTCCCTTTGCACCTATTTGTTTCTAGGTTTTCTCCATAATAAAAAATAAGACATTTGAACTTGAATAGTTCGCCTCAGTTTAAAATATATTTTTAGTTCTTTCTTCAGTTTGCTTTATCAGTTTCAAAACTATTTTCATTAAAATGTAGTAAAACAATATAAAATTTTTACAAAATAAACTACATAGTTTTAAAAATGGTGAAACTTTATGTAAATAAATTTGCGATCGTAAAACTAAAATTTTAATACATATTTATGAATGTTTTAAATGTTTGGAAGAAAAAAAAAACGTACTACACAATAAGTATATAATGTTTATTTTGTGTCAACAAACAACGATTAAAGACCTTTATGAGTTTTGCGATTTACTAATACGCTTTTTTAGTAAAGTAAAATGTTAGCTCTTTTTGACACTATTAATTGATTTGAATTACAGGAGGGGTCATTTTGAATCAAAGCAAACTTCTTTTTTGTTAACTAATCCTCTGTATTTTCAGAAAAAGTTTAATCCTTCCTTGACTTTCAAGAATATTGAACTGAAACATAGCATATCCTAAAAAAAGCCTTTTATAATATAGCATTGCAAGAACTTGAAGCATTTATAATGTTTTTGTACATAAAGGAGAGCATTAGTCGCTAGTTTCTGAAATGCAAATGAAACAGCGTTGGTAATTTTAAGGGTTTTTAAAATTCTTTAAATGCTTCAATATACATCTTTAAAATCTCCGCATCCTTTTAATAAATTTCATTTATTCTAACTATGTTTATATTTAACTAATGTTTACCAAGATACAACATTATGTAGAAAAATATGCAGGTTTTTTTTTCTCAGGCTTCAAAATGACCCCCTAAATATGCAAAGATCGCCGCAGGTCTAGTGTTAAAGCAAATGTAATTGTTTTGTTTGTTTTTTTCAAATTTATTTCTTCACACTTGCTCTCATTATTAATAAACTGAATTTTTTCTTAAAACTTTTCTTACCTGGATATAGTTTGAGCTTTTCTAAGTACACTGTTGCAGATGTGGAATTTACGTTCACTGTTACAATCATCCATTTTGGTGAACACGTAACATTGTATTCTACTGAAAAATAAATAAATAAATAAATAAACACACAACTTTAATAAATTTAAAAAGAAAAACACACAAATGCAGACTTATAAACGAATTAACTGACAACGTTCAGTTAGTCTAGGGAATCCCGAAAATCCCTATTTAACCTTAGACATACTTATTAAGTCATGCGTACAAATTTTGACGGCAGAAACAGTTGCGTAATCTGATATTCTAATGGATGTGAGCAAGACAAGATGATCAAAATACCTATACAGCACCATTTAAGATATTAATGTGTATTATCAAATAACCTTTCAGGTATGTCTTTCAATATGTTCGCAATTACGAGCTTTTAGTTTGGAGAACATTTCAGACAGATTTTGGTGACAAGAAGCGACATTGCGAAATGCGTAAAGCATGGGTCAGAAATGTCACAATTTTACTACGAATATGAAGGAGTATTACTTTTAAGCTCAGTTTAGAGACAATTTATTATATAGCATTATTTACAGTGTTATTTGTATGTAAACACTAAAAAAATTCCGAAACGTCACTGATTTTGTCCTTGTAACGTTTCGAAATTTCTTGGATTTTCGTCTATTTTCCCGTAAAATCAAGTATCCTTGCACAAAAAGTTTCTTGAATTGCTAAAAATTGCACGAATGCAGGATGTTCACTGTTGTGAAAACTATTTTTAGTTACCGGTTTAACGATTGATTCAGCGTGTTTAATAAGTATATCGGCTTTAGTTCAATTACGGCCAGTCAAGATTGACTAAGCTCAATGCGAGCTAATAAATCTCTGGATAGCTGCAGCTTTGCAAGGCAAGAATTGCTGGCACAAGAGATGCCTTGGTACTTGCTTGCAATTCTGCCTTATCTGTGACCATGGTTGCGTTGATGCTTCTGGAGCTTTCTTAGTAAATCAGGAAGGTTCTGATTATTTACGTTAAACGAGCTTCATTTGCTTTCAAGGTTCCAGACTCTCGAGAAAGATTTAAGGATAATTTTAGGAAGGTTATTGTTTTTTTTAACGGAAAACGTTCCAGGTTTTTGCAAGATATGTTACGGGCAGAAATTGGGCACATTAGCTGCCCATTGTTTTTCAGAAACGTTTAATCGTTTTTACGGTGAAGAACTAATGCCCTTGGCATCACTTTAGATCACTTTAGACCTTTGGAAACATCAAGGAGTGGCGCCATTTTTTCAATTTTTGCTTTTAAGGGTCATTTTTCCTAAAGTAATTTTTCTGTCACACTCCTTTTACAGTGAAAACTTTTTTTTAATTTCATCAAAAATATATCTATTTAAACCTGCCATAAACTTTTTAATAACGTTTTTTATTTTAGTATATTTTTGATTCACAACATGTGAATTCTCACCTCCGTGGCATGTCACACACCTTGCGTGACTGTTTATGTTGATTATTTACTTGTTTAGTTAAAAGTATGTACTTATTTATTTATTAATCCTTTCACAAGTGTCTCAAATACTAATTGTTTAAGTATATTAATTTTTTTAATATTGTGTTTTTGATCGTTTTTTTAGGACAAGGAGTCATATCACACAATAAATTCGCACCCCCGTTACCTAAACACAAAATGCCATTTCTCATTAAAACGTAGCAGTAATGACATCGAATTTTATTTTCCATGATACAATGTAGCCCCCTAGTTTATTTTCAGCCCTAGTTGAAGTTGTGAGAATTTTGTCGAAAAATAAAAAGATAATTTTGCTTTAAAAACTTAGTGGTTATTTTTACTTCTCACCTCCGTGAACTTGAATTTCAGATTTGTAAATTATGTAAAAAAGGAAGTGAACATGTTTTCATATGCTTAACATGTGCAGATTGTAGCAACGAAGAAAAAATGATTTTCGCAGAAAAATGTATCTATTAGGCCTATATTCCTCGCCTCCGTAACAGACCTTATCAATGTCATTATTTCTGAGGTAAAAATAAATGATGGAGGGGAAATACATCAATTATAGGCATTCCACTAAAATTATAAATTGCCAGTATATCCTCAAATTTACTAAATACTATTTTTTAACACACATTTGAAACTACTTATTAAGCCTTACTTTAATTAAGAGAGCTTAATATTATATTCCCACTAATCATTAAAATAGCACAGTAACCAAAATTACTACTTTGAAATTAAATTGGCCTGATTTTTAAGAATTAAAAGTGTTTTTTTTTTTTTTTAAATTTCCGTGAGCCAGACATTTTTATTTTATTTTTTTAATTTATGAGTAAAATATTTGGAACTTAGCTTTGCCATTATTTATGGTTACTTCTAGTAGGTAACACTTTCATGTAAGAATGGGGAAAAAAAAAAGAACAAATGGTTTCGAAATTGAAAAATATTTGTGTTCAAAAGTTACGTTTTCTGGAGAATGACCCTTAAAAAAATTGACCAACTTCATACAATAAATTATGACTAACTATTTACAGAAAACATTCAATAGACAATTGCTAATTTTATCTTTTAAAACAGTATTTTAACGATAAAACTATGACTCAAAAATGCAACCAATATTTTATTAAATATCCTTTTCAAGCAGTGCATGTAAAATTTCAACAACAACAGATTCAAATAATATCGCTATTTCCTACCAATATTATAATATTTTAACCGAGATTGCAGTAGCTATTGAATAATGAAAACCCTGCCACAAATGCTTTCATTTCGTATCGTATTAACGATTCATAACTATTAATAAATAATCACATTCAAATAACGAAATATTTCTTTTTAAAAAAATTTCAAAATTTCACTAGATTGACGTTTCAAATATTGATGAAGAAATAATTTTTATTGTATATTGGAGGCGCGTGTTTTAATACTATAAAAGAGCTACTACTATTATTTAAAGATTACATTTAAGTTAATTATCTTCTGAAATAGGGAAGTTGCAACCTATTAAATGTTCATATTTTGGCTATTTGATATTGTTAATTGACCCTCAAAACTAAAAAATTCACCATCGCCGAATTTTAAAACACCGTGGTTGATTTTTAATGAATTTTTAAAAATCCACGCGCAAAAGTGCGCGCTTCTGAAACGTCACGAGGCTACGTCACAGGGCGCGAATGGGCAGCCTTCCGCCGAAGATTCCTTGTTTTCGCTAGGAACATTTTGAGCGCGCTGATATTTTTATTTCTTAGAAATTCAATAATCCTTTTGAACACACTATGGAGGACGGATTCGTTAAAGCACAATCTAAATAATCTTCCTCAAGTAACACCAATGAGATATTCGAATATTTTCGAGAGGATGAGAGGTTTAATATTCCAGAAACGCGAGGAGTTAAATGCGAGAAGAAAGCTTTTTACGTTTCGTCTTCGAAGTCGAATGCGTGACCTTCGCTTTTCCCCTATCAGAAGAGGGGATGACGTCACTTCCTATGCCATTTGACGTCACAAGAGCTTGAACTTTAAAAATTAATTAAAAAAAACTACTTGTCGTATCGCAAAAATTTTTTCACCTATGATGTTCATACATGTTACTCTATCATATCAAAATAATATTGAAAAATCGAAAACTTCCCTATTAAATCCAGGTTTTTAAAGCATATGAGGTAGTGAGGAGCAAAGGGATGCAAGTGGCAAAATTAAAAATTGTGAGATAACCAGTACATATGGTAGGTGAACCTCTCCTCTGTCTTGGGGCAAGAGATAGTGATAGTAGCTCTGGTAGGGGCTGCTGTACAGCATGATTTAGAAAGAGGAATCAATGAAAACCTACCTAGGACGTTATCTTTGTATGCGTTTTACCCAAAACTTGAAAATATCCACTTACATCCCTTTGCTTCTCACTCCCTCACATATACTATTTTTCCAAACATGTTCTCAAAAAACAAATACGTTTTATAGTTCGAACCTTCTCTTTGCAAAAATTTGTTAGTTCACACAAATTTAAAAAAAAAAAAAAAATGAGTGTTTTCACTTATTCTTATATTATAGCACTAGAAAGGTATAAAATTTATTTTGCTTTAAATTTAATTTAAGAGAAAGTGTTTTTTTTAATGCAATATGAAACAAAATTTCACTATTTATTTGCTATTCGATTAGTTATTCATAAAAAAAATGGTAATTCCATGCAAGATCAAAAAGTATTTTGAAATCATTTACTTCAAAGAACGCATCATTCAAGAAGCATTTTTATGATTTATTCGGGGTTTATATGAGGAGAAGTTTTATATTCGATGACTATCCGATAAAAAAATGTAACGCATATAATAATCGCACATATTATCGCCGCTTAACCCATTGAATAATATTATTAATTATTGATTTAGATTTTCCAAGTATTTTTATCTTATCTCGATGATGTTTATATAAATCAGCATACTTATTATTTGTGACTCTTAATAAACTATCTATGAATTATTAATTAGTTCTGAATGTTTAGTCCCGTTATCATATGTAACAAAGTGAAAAACTGAAATCATTGCAGAATATGTTTAACAATTATTATTTATTTACATGTGGATTAAAGACGGCAAGAAGAAAAAATGATAAAAGAAAATACTGAACTACAGCTTTATTTATCGCACATATGAACTATTTTCTTTCAGGCTATGTAAAAAATAAAATTATTCACAATAAGCTTTTATTTTTAAGTTGTGTCCGATATTTAGTAAAATCAAGCACTATTGAAAGTAATTGACCACCAAATAAGTTTTAATCGAAGAACGAGAAAAGTTTTAATGTGGTAAAATCACATATTTTATATTCATTTAGTAATATTAATTATAAAAAAAAAAAAAAAAAACTTTTTCTTATCTTGTTTTATAAAATTTTTATATTTTGAAAAAAAAAAATAAATAAAATAAATTTAGACTTTACTACACTTTGTAGCGTTTTTTTTTTTTTAATTATGTTCTTGTTTGTACTTCTCTCCTAATTCTTTCCACTTTACAAAGTTTTTATTATGCAGCTTTGAAAGGTGTTTTTATGTGTTTTTCTGCTAGCGTCTCGTTTCGATAATTGCATTTATTCAACTTCGTTTGTACGGATATTGTTATCAATAATCTTTTTCACTTTATTTATTTGCAAACTTTTGCAAAAATTCTCTCTCTTCCTCTCTCTCTGGATGCAAAAAAAAAAAAAAAAAAAAACTCGCAATGACAAAGCTAAAACTTTAGATAGATTAGATGTTATAAACTGCTGTTTCACCTACTGATGCATTTAAAAGTGTTTTGCCGTGTATGCTTAATTAACCTCTCAATTAATGAAGCGTAGTAAAACAATAATAATAAGTTTAAGTACTAGAATTAACGGCTTTTAATGGGTGCTGCTGAAATGCAGACGATTATGAAAGCACTAAGGAATAATCTGTAAGAAAATTTCTATTGAGTTTGATTTTTGAAGTAATTTAAAGTTAAAAAAGCCAGCTAATTTCAAAATTGTAGGTAACCGTAGTTTGATTCCGCTTTCTTCTACCATGCTAAGTGCAACTTACGTGAGAGTGACCTTTTTTCGTGGAAGAGTGCGTGCCACAGCCGGACCTCTCCCTTATTCACTGACACAAATCTTTTTAAACTAAAATAAAGTTTATACGACAAAATAATATTGTTAACAATTAGGAAAAATTTTAATGCACTCTACTGTCAAGGCAAAATCTTGAAGAATCAATAATTCATTTATATTAATTCCGTGTTCATTAGTAATGCAAAATATACTTTTTAATTGAATATTTGTTTTTTCTACCACGTCAGGTTTTCTATTTACACCTTACGTAAATGTGACCCACTTTTTGCGAAAGAGCGCGTATCACAGAAATCCTGACCACACTTTTATTGACTGACGCAAACCTTTTTAAATTAAAATTATGTCTATTATTTTCAATATTTCGATCATTTTTTAAAACTTTACTGTCACGGCAAAAAGCTAAAGAATCAATAATTCATTTATAATAATTTCATGTTCATCACTTACATAAAATGTATTTTTTTTACAAAATGATTAGTTTCTTCTACTGCGTCAAGTTTTATCTCTACAATTCACTATCTCTACATTATATCTCGATTATCTCTGCATTTCAAATCTATCTCACAGAAAAACTGATTACTTTGACTGTCACAAACATTTTTAACATAAAGTGAAATTTCTATGGCTAAATATTATTGTTAATGTTTCGCACAAATTTTAACACACGTAGATCACACGTGTGTCAGTGACAGGCGTGACAGTAGATGTCACCAGCAAAATTTGAACAGTCAATAATTCATTTAGAACGATTTCGTATTCATTAGTAATTAAAAATGTTATTTTTAAGTAAGTAATTGTTTTTTTTATACCACGTCAGGTTTATCTCTACAATTTAAATGAGTGTGACCACTTTTCCTGGAATAGTGTGTATCACAGAAACTCCGACCACTCTCTTATTGACTGACATTTTAAATTAAAATCAAATTTATATGGAAAAATATTGCTGTCAATATTTTTGAAAAAATTTTGCTCACTCTGTAACGGCTAAAACTTGAAGAATCAACAATTAATTTACAATAATTCCGTGTGCATCAGTAACACAGAGTTTTTTGTGTGCAAAGTTACATGATTGCTGTTTGTCTAAAAATATCTTTTGTTTGTTTGGCCTATATTTTTTTCACGATGATCTATATTTTGGAAATTGGTCATATTGATCTCCTTGTAGCTGGAAAACGTGACGTAGAATACTAAGAATGAGGTCATTTCTGTACTCAGATGCAATAAGTTAGTCAAACTCAAGTTACAAACCTAAGATGAAAATGTCTTCCATCATAACATCGAAAACAGATTCCACATAAAATATATCATTGAATTATTCAGCAAAAGAATTCTTTCACAATACGTAACTGTTTACCGGCTTACATTTTAGTGCATATTTTATACAAATGGAACATACAAACCCAACTAAAAACTGAGAAAAGTATCACATATCTCTCTACAGCTGCTTGAATGGAATTGGAAAAGATTGCGAGAAAAGCTCTTTATAGAACAATGAAAATAAACGAACGTTGCTAAACTAAATTCCTCCCTGTCACGCTTAAGTATTATCTTTCTTGTATCCGTTTACCAACACTTCTTCAACAAATGTTGCAAAATCTATTATTCAGACATGGAGGAAGAATTGTATCGTAAGTCTACGAAGCGCAAACAAGTAACAAGACAAGTTTGTTTTAGCTAAGATTTGTTTGTGATCCGATGAAGGGAGGAGAAGAAACTTCAGCAGCATTGTGAGAAGTAACTTATGAAGTTAGTGATGCCACTGATTTGATTCAATGCGCATCTCTGCTCCGATTCCCTGTGAATTGTGTTTTGTCAATTCAAAGTTTCTGCTCAAGCAGAAACAGAAAAGATGTAAAGTGCTGCAGGTGAAAGTTATTTCTCGGTCTGTTTGTGTTACATATATTTTGTTTTGTGAATCTATTCAATCTTTGAGTCTAGAATGTCTGTGTTATGTGACATAAGCGAGAATAGATATCTATTTGAGAAAAGTACGAGGTTGATATTGATCAAAAATACTACCTACTGACACTTATGTATTCGAATTCCATTCAGTGAAACTTTCGATTCTTATGTGCTTATTATTTACTTTTGTGTTATTTATTGTAGCGCATTTTATAAATCTACGTTGATGTTGTATTTTATTGAATTAATTGAGAGGGTGGATTTCAATTTTTCCATATAATACTGTCCCACTTATATTTGAAGCTTATTCTATTGTTTGATACAGAAGGAAAGAAGCACTTCCAACTAAGGTGTAGTTATCCAAAATTACTAAACATTAATTATAAAAGTGTTACGTATATTTTGTTTTGTGAATCTTTTCAATCTTTGAGTCTAGATTGTCTGTGTTATGTGACATAAGCGAGAATAGATATCTATTTGGGAAAAGTACGAGGTTGATATTGCTCAAAAATATTACCTACTGACATTTATGCATTCGAATTCCATTGAGTGAAACTTCCAATTCTTATATTCTTATTATTTACTTTTGTGTTATTTATTGTAGCGCATTCTAGAAATCTATGTTGATGTTGTATTTTATTCATTTAATTGAGAGGTTGGATTTCATTTTTTCTATATAAAATTGTCCCACTCATATGTGAAGCTTATTCTATTGTTTGGTACAGAAGGAAAGAAGCACTTCCAACTAAGGTGCAGTTTTCCAAAATTACTAAACAATTATAAAGCTGACTTTTAATGAATTATTAGCTTGAATTAGCATTAAGGTTAACTTTGAGTGATCTCAGAAACGGTGTGCAAGATGAATTATTTCAATGGAAGTATTGCAACTTTAATAGCGCAACTCTTACTTTTTTTTAACGTCTCCTTTGTTCTTCACAAATCCATAAGGTATTGTTTATAATAATGACATCATTTGTTATATATATGCTTTGGTTTTAGCTATCTTGTTAATTGGGTTAACATTGAATCAGCTCAGAAATGGGGTGCACGGTAAAGTATTTCAATGAAAACACTGAAACTTGAATGCAGAAAAACAAAATTCTTAAATATTTCAAAACACCCCATTTGTACTTCAGTAATCGATAAGATGTTATTTAGATACTAATGGTATTTATTTTATATGAGCTTGGGTTTTTGCTCTCTTGTCATTTAGGTTAACTTTGAGTTCTCAGAAATAGGGTGCAAGATAAATATTTTCAATGGAAGTATTGTAACGTTATTGCAGAAAAAAACTTAAATATTAGAAAAATTCCCCTTTGTACTCCACTATTTGCTCATAAGGTATACCCAATAAAAGCTTCGAGATAAAAGACTATTTGAGTTTTGAGCTTCAAGTTATCGAGATAAGACTGCATAACCTAGAGTTTTAGATATATTGTCATTTAGGTTAAATTTGAGTCATCTCATATATAGGATGCAAGATTTTTTTTCCAATAAAATTATTGGAGCTTTAATGTAGAAAAACAAAATTCTTAAAGATTTACCCCCCCCCCTCATATTTCACTACCCCATAAGCCATTATTTATAATATTATATAAAAACTAGCCCGGATTTGCCCGGTTTACCTTGAAAAATAAAATTGTGTCAAGTGATGTATATTCAACACTCGGGCTTAAATAAATAAAAAATATCATGCAAAATTTCCCTCCCAAAAATGACGACAGATATTAATTTTAAGAGAGGAGATGGATTTAAAAAGCATAATTTTAAGATGGATTTAAAAAGCATAACCATGGAAACACAAAATAGAAAAAGTTTAAGACATAAAAATGCGAAAGAAAATGGTTAACAATTTGAATGGAAATGATATTTTTTGAACTTGATTTAAAATTGCTTGTAACTTGTTTTGTCTTTTCGAGATAGAAGCTTAGTTTTGTGACCAAAGTTCAAAATTGATCTAAAGTAAAATAAGTCGCTTTTTCTAATGTTGTCAAAAAGAAAACTGTGGGACAATTTCTTCACTTTTTATTAATGGATTTAATGAAGAAAGTAGTGCCTAAATTTCAGATAAGCCTAAAAAAATCCGAGCTAAAAACGCAATTAATTCCCGCCATAATTAAGTTAGATCATTGAAACAAATTGCGTAGAACGCGAAAACTTCTACTCTTTCTAATGATATGTAATATTAATGCATGTGCAAGTACTTTTTAACCACCGTATTCGGAAGTTTATGTGAAAATTGGACCTTAATTGGAATAAAAAAAGAACTATTCGTCAATTTTTTTTTCGAACTGGTCTGCAAACCTTTCCGGGGATAGAAGAAAGATACTGTGAAAATTTTAGAGAAATCGGCTGGGTAGTTCCCGACTTTTGTGGGTTCAAACAAACAGACGCTTTTTGGAGATTTCATTTTATGCTATGTAGAGATATAATACTGAATGCACTTTCAACAACTGGAATAATAGCTTACAAACAGTACTGTCAGAAGTATTGAATGGTCCAAGTAGCTCTGCACAATATTCCCTACTCTCTCTTCGCACGATAAAGAGTGAAAAACATATTCCATAACTTTTCCAGATAAGTGAAGCAACGAGCCTTCTACTGTTCTAAATCCAAATTTATTTCATAGTTTTTGATTATCATTCTTTTAACTTTTCAAGCTATCTTTTAGCATAACAGTATTAAACACCCAACGCACAGTTTAAACAAATATTATTCTATGAAGTTGTTAATGAATAATATGGAACATTTAATAATTGTTATACTTTTTAAGTTTACATATCCTTACCAGAAAGCGAGCCAATTATACGGGACAAAGAAAAGTTTGATAGCTCTATTTCCACCCTCAGGCTGCTATGAAAATTGTTCTTTAAATGGGGTTCCTGCAAACTCTTTTCCCAGAAAAGTCTCATAACAGCCACACAATATAAAATCGTTCTTTTGTTTTTCCTGTTTTACGTCTCGATTTTTCTTTGCTTCCGTTGTTATAACATGGTCCCTAAGGTGCCATCTTTAGGATTTATGATTATTATACCAGATTTAAAGACCTCCGTTATTCAGATCTTAGAACTAAAACGATGTTTCCTCGCAAACCATTAACGAACTTGGAATGCAGTTGATCTTTAAAATGACCGCGGGGTAAAAACTCAGTAAGATAAGATTTTGTTTATTCGACTTCGTTCTCCAACAGTGCTACTTTGAAATAAAGATTTAGTATGTAACTGTTTATCTAACAGATCTTTCGTTTTCCACTAACAATACTGGAAAGCCGAGTTTTATCATAAATACATTAGCATTTATATGACCACTGAATATTATCATTTTCATATTTTTCCAGACGCTACAACTATTTTTAGACTGTCATTGGAACGTCTTCATATTAAAAAGAGATTATTCAGTTGTGCCTGGTGCTTTTTATTACTGTTTGTCTCTGGATGAAAATAAAAGTTGTACAACTGATTAGATTTTACTGAATATCTACTTTTCAACTGTATGTCTAGACGAAATTCTGAAGTAATTTTAAGACATGTTTTAAATTGAAATATGTACTCATGGTTGCACGTTAAGAAGAAAACATACAATTCATTTTACATAGAAGTAAAATGAATTACATTGTTGAAAGGAAATGCGGATGTATTTGTTGAGAAGGAACCAAAATAAAGCAATCTCAAATATTTAAAAACTTACGTTTTTTGAAAATACAGACGGACCTCCATACATCGAAGTAGTAAATTGTCGGAAAGAAATTCGATATACAGTCGACTCCCTCTACAACGCGATCCGACTTACGCGAAATGGCTATAACGCGAGTTTTTCCAGAACAACGAACTTTAGAGCTAAAGCGAATTTTTCGCTCTCAACTCGAAAATATTTGGAAAGAAATTGTGATTCTAAGTTTCGGTTTTGTTATTGACTACTAAACACTAATTCGTGAATGTACTTTCATCCTTGCATCATCCAGTTTGCGACAATTTAAGAATAGGTAAAGATTCTTGATAAGCTTGAACAACTAAAAGTGGGTCGAAGGTAGCACGACAGTTAGGTAGAATGGGTGAATATTTCATAGGTATAGTTAAAAGTCAAGAGAATGCAATCTGTATAAGTCCAAGGAGTCCCAGAAGGGTATTATCATAAGTGTAAATGTTATAAAAGCAATTGCGAAGTTACTGTATTTAAAAATATATTAGAATGACGATCAAATTCCGCAGGATAAACCATAATTTTTAATTTTTAAGCCATAAATGTAACTTATTGTATCTACTGTACAGTACTATTACAGTGCAGTGCGTTATTATTACTACATACTGTACGATCCGTACTGTTTTATTTTTATGTATCTCTCTCCCATTGATCATTGATTTTGTGCATCGTAACAGTATGTTATGTTGAATAATGCAACTTTTAAAAAAAATACGGTAAAAATTCAGCTCTTTATCTAAGAAACGGTAATATATTTTGTTAAAAAATGGTCAAACAGTTTAAAAAGTGTTTAAATGTCTAAAATGATTAGGTATGTTAATAAAAAAGTCATATGACACAACACTTTTCCATAACGCGAAATTTCGACTTACGCGAGGAGTCTTGGAACGCATCCCTCGCGTAAGTCGGGATTCGACTGTATAGAAATTTTAATACATAGAAACAATCTTAGTTTATTATAAAATCTCCTAAAACAATAAAATTAAAGCTAATTTTCGCCAATCGTAATAGTTTCATGTTTTTGAGTGAGTTTTCTGTAAGTTTCAGTACTTTGATTATGGTTTTCCAATTTCTCATAATAGCAGGAACGATCCTTGCGGAAATACTAAATTTACCAGAAATGAAATTTTTGCGCCTTCATACATCTTCATTCTTCAGCAATTCAGCTTGATCCGGAACATTAGGTGATTTTCGTTTCAACAATGTAATCGAGAAAAAAGTAAAAAATCAATCTACTTAACTTGAATGATTTTTCACTGAAGCTAAAAAGACTATAGGAGTGGTAATCAACAGACAATAGTTCTGACTTGAAACTGGTTTTATTGTATTGCTGGTTATAACTCAGATTTGAAATAAACTTGAGGGAATTTAAGAACGGAACAGGGACCTATTTACACACCCCACAACACCAGATTCCTTGTGAGTTTCATAGCAACCTTTAGTGAACATAATTTTCTCCCGTAACCTTCATGTTTCATGAGACAGTCTAAAGTGGAAAAAACAATCTACGAATGTCTCGAAATTTTTTTCGATATATAGAGATTTTTTCGATATGTAGAAAATTTTGATATGTAGATGTTCGATATATGGAGACATCCACATATCAAAGACCAGACTTCATATCAGACTGTATACGAAGTATAAAGGTACCGAAATGACATACGAACGCATAAGCTTCGTACTAAACCAACAAAAGAGTGTCGGAGATATGTGATTGCCAGTTGCATCAAAGGTTAATATGTTATGAAATTTATTTTCTCAATTTTTTTGGGGTTTTACAAGATGATATGGACAAACTATGTCACAAGTGTAGACATAAAAATCTACAAAAAAAATGTAGTTAAGCTAGATCGACGAATTTGACAAATATTGAAACTAGTGAAAGTGATTTTGTGCATAACGCTCTGCAGAATAGTACTGTACATGCTCATGCTGTTACTCTCTGTATCTATAAATATTTTAGCTGAAATAGCCTAATTTTTTTGCAATTAAAAATAAAAAATCATTTCAAGTCAAAAGTATGGTCAGAACAGTCTGGTTTTTTAACAGACAATACACAAAACCGAATTCGAAGATGAGAAAGAAGAAAAAGAAAGGCTATGAAGAAGCTGATAGAGGAAACTATTCCAAATAAAGACAAAAGAGATTTAAGAAAAAATATATGTAATTCAAATGAAGTGATGAATGCAACAAACTCTCTCAGACATTCAGACTAAAGTCTGAAGGAATAAAGATAATTAGGCCAAAAGACTCATTGCAGCATCTGCACTAAAAATTTAAAAGATGACCAGTTTCAGTTTAGGAGCTGTTAAGGTTGGACTAAATAAAATTATATCAATCTCCATATAATATGTTTTGTGAATGTGATGTTTAGTTTACCAACAAAAAGTAAACTCAAAATGTATTTGTTTATTAAACGGGTAGCAATATTTTCAAAAACTGACAATATATTTTTTTCCATTTATTTCAGCTTTCTATAATCTACTTATTAGGGTAGTAATTTGACCTTTTTTATAACATCTATTTTAATTACATAATTAGAATTCAAAATATTATTAAGATAATGTTATCAATGGAAATTATAGTATACAAAAACTATCAAATCGCCAAAGTTAGAATTGAACAGTTAGGCTATTTTTCACAAGTTTTGCTATTAAGAGAGATTATTTTAAGTACTCTTACCCAAAGTTTCAGGATCTGTAATTAAAATTTGTCTACTTCTTTTTCATACAACTTCCCAAAAGTGTACGTTTAATAATTAAAGGCTGCTTAAATGATCAAAGATATCTTATTAGTATTCGCTTTGCGTCCAATACAGCCGTACTCAAATAAAATTAATCTAAGGTAAAATGACATTAAAAACTGAAAAAAAGCAATTGATATTCATACCATAAAAATGTCTGATTTCAGAGGCGATTTTTTGTATATAATGCAATATGTTCCAATCGAGCCGTAATTTTTTTTTACGACCCAAAATAAACTAAGGTGCCCGATATTCTTCCACCTAAATGACGACGCCGAACCTTTTTAGAAAGTTTATTGACCATTTTAAATACTATCTGGTATGTCGCCAAGTCAGTGGTGCCGTTTGTCGGAGGGAGGAGAAGAAGAAGGGTGGGGTATAATAATTCGGAGACACCACACACCG
Source organism: Uloborus diversus (assembly GCF_026930045.1). Taxonomy (NCBI): domain Eukaryota; kingdom Metazoa; phylum Arthropoda; class Arachnida; order Araneae; family Uloboridae; genus Uloborus; species Uloborus diversus. The sequence continues at coordinate 147,373,950 of NC_072734.1, read as the reverse complement.
AAAATACATTGGGAGAAAAACTAGACAGTTATTAGGGCAGTAACTTACTGAATATACCATGCCTTGCCTTCAATATTCAAGTTGAACCGAACCATTGCTTCGATCACTCGTCTGGTCAGTGCTAATTCTGTATTAGTTACCAGTTTGTTTGGCACTCTAGGCTTCCTTAAGAGCTTTTCCACCTAAAGCTCATTCACTTCCTATGCCGGCCTGATGAGTGCTAATAAGTACGAAACTGCAGTCCTCGGCTGGAATTGACTGAGCTAGCGGTGTATTTCACGTATTTCTGCCTTAGCCCTGGCTGTAGGTCGGTAACTTACTGAATATAGACAACTAACCTTTTCTTTTTTTTGGTAAACACTTTTATAAATTTATTTTGCTTAAATTGTCATATCATAAGAAAACGTTTACGGTTTAAGGTTTGGGTCAGTTAAAAACCATTGGAGGGGGGCGGGAGTCAGTGTCTGGTCCACAGAGTGTAGGTTCGACATCGCTGTCCTAACATGGGAAATATTTTTTTCATATGGAAACATGAGCATTTAGGCCCGTTTTCTAATTCATTACGGCATTCCTTTTTGTTTTTCAACATCAAATAAAAAAGTAATCAACTTTTAAGAAAAAAAGCTCACATAATTACAGTTAATTTAGATTTTTTTACAAAGGTTATACTCTTGATTATAAACTCAGTATAATGAACAGTTTGTTTTTAAATCACCTTATTAATCATATTATTTCTCTCTAGCAATTTATCATGCAGGAAAATGCAGCCATTAATTCTCCTATAAATGCATTTCATTAATCCAGATAAAAAATGCTTTTTAAAAAAATAGTTTTGCTACTTTTAAGTATAATACTAACTAAAAGAGAGAAAAAAAAGGTTATGTATCGTTCATCATGATAAATTATACGAAAACCGATAAAAATGTTTTTTACTCAAGATTAATTTCTTTCAAATAATTATACGAAAAACGGTTTTGTTTCAGAAACATAATTTAATAGCTATTTTTTTTTAATGCATTTGCTTGCACATTCTCAGTTTATATAGCAGCGATAGTAATCTTTTATTGGTGATTATAAGTGTTTTTTTTTTTTTAATTACTGACAAAATATGTGTATCTAACTAATAAAATGCATGTAACTTACACTAAATCTATATGCATGTAGAAATTGTCAGTGACGCAAAATTGTAAGGGGTAAAAAATGGGACTAGTCAAAGGTTAAAGTCTGAATGTCCCAAACGAATTTGTGATTCATTTGGGTTCAAGTTTTGTACAGGCATTAAGTGACTCATAAAAATTATGAAAAAAATCTTTCTATGTTAAAACTCATGTGCAAATTATGTTTGTCAGTAGTTTTACAAAAAAAAAAAAAAAAAAGTGAATTGGCCTTATTCGGAACAGAGGTTTCGATCCCAAGACCAGCTCTAGAAATAACTATTGCTATGCTTTTGCCAGTCGGTAGCAAACTGCTTATTGACAAGCTTTAACTTCAGCTACAGTTTCTGATGACGATAAAATCCCGACCTAGCCTTATTGGTCGTATTTGGCCTTAATTGGCGCATCCATCTTATTCCTGGAAGAAATTAATAATTACAACTTTTTATTTGTAAAAATTCCGGAAAAAAATGTTAATGAGTAGTTCGGTAACGGAAATTGACTTTTTTCTTTTTCTTTTGTAAGTTTTCATTTTATGTCATTGAAATTAGACATTGAAATTACAATGCGTGCTATTTTTCATGCGTTGTTTAGACCTGTTTATGCAACAATCGCAGGTTTTTCGATTTTTATCAGATATAATTCACACTATCTCGACTTTCTGCTATAAAAGCCCTACCTCTCAGTGTAAAGTTTTAGGCCTGTTACATAGCGAGGGAGAAGCAGCAGCTTATTTCTCATGCCTGCGCGACCTTTGCCGTTTTCCTCTTCAATCTTTGGCACTTTTATTTGAATTTTTCTTTTGCTCTTTGTTAACTTCCCTTTGATTTGTTAAGCAATTCAGTTCAGTTATTGACAGCTTAATTTCTGGATTTTAGAAATTTAGAAGAAATTCCATTTGAAAATGCAACTATCATTATTTTTCTTTCTGTACATGTGTGGAAAAGTTTCTAAACAGTCATAAAAAAATACATGATCACTCTAACATAAAAAAAGCTTACGATTGAAGAATTGAAAGCGCGCATTTGTTTTTCTTTTTTCTAGTGCCTTTAGCGAACTCAAGAAAAATGGTGAACTTTTTTGTTCCATCTCGGGCTGATTTCGTAAAGACATCAGATTTGTTTTTTTTAAACGCAAAGGTTCAAGAAATAAAGAAAAATTTTAAATTTCAAAGTAGGGGTTCCATCGTTAACTGCCCCCCCCCCCAAAAAAAAAAAAACTTTCAGTACCCAGCAATTGGCATTCATTTAAATTTTGACGTCTTGAATTAAAAATATGTTTTCACAATCACGAATAGCAATAAAACTTTACTCTTAAGTGCCTTGTTTTCACAAATGGAATTGAAGATTATTCTCATCCGGCATATTATGACTGGTGATTTTCTAGACTAGATAATACGAATCATATCCATAGAAAAAAAATGACAATTAGGATGCGGAAATAAATATATGGTTATTGTGGCCGATTTTCACTCGTACACTTATCATAACAATTATATTTACAGCGTATGCCGTTATAGCCTTCTTATTTCTTATAAATTTTAAATGATGTTTATTGAAATTTTGAATGCAAATTCCGAATGAATTTCGCCTTGGAAAAAAAAAAAAAAAAAAAAAGAGAGAATAAACTCAAACCGAAGACGACGGAAATAAGCATCTGAATAAATATTAAAACAACAAGATTGACTCTTTTCCATCGCCATAGTAATCTGAAAAATCAAAGGAACATCAACTGTGGTCAAAGGAGGTAGAAAAGAATTTGTGTTTGCTCAGAAAAACAAAACACAAAACAAAAAATTAAAAAAAAAGTCTATCTCTTTGTAATATGAATTTTAATTTCAGTAAATTTGATAGACAATGCAAAATGCTAATTATATTCAAAAAATAAATAAATAACTGCCTGTAAAAACCACCGTCACATTCCAGACCAGTTCACCTACAAGTTACACCTATTCGCAACACCAATCACTCTACCTGATCATTTCCAATTATGGTACTAAACCTCCTCGGCTTCTTCCCACGGCGATTTCCGCGCCTTTCACCGCCCGCGCCACGCCCACTCGGTTGCTGTCCCTGTCGAAAGAGGTCATTGTCGACCAGGAGTAGGTCGAGTCAATTGCTCGGAATCCTTTGCAGATGACGTGCAAGGCCAACAGGTGGCGTCGCTCTCTCGTCAACCGAAACAGTTGGTGCGTTGACTTGGGGTAAACGATACGCGCAATTGCGATCAGCTGTTCTTTTCCCAGCGAACGGAACTTGCCAGTCCTTAGTTGGGCCAATTAGCTGATGTGAATCATAACATTAAGTATTCTTTGAAATATGACGTGGTGTGGGTTCTGGGTTGGCATGCTTATGTGTTTCTCTCCAGAACTAATAGCAACAAATACAGATAAAGAACGCCCATGTTTTTTTTTAAATGGTACCATTGAAGCCCTTTTAGTGAATGATGATTTAATTCATTTTACTTATGATGGATTTGCTTTTATTTGAAATGATTGTTTGAAGAAATTATGATTGTATTTTAATTGTAATGCATTTCTCTCAAACTCTATCTCACCCCAAGGAACACAGATATATGTTCTAATTTAATTTGGCTGTTAACTAACTATTTTAGCGCTAAAGATTGATTGCTTCATTTCTGAATGTTGCACTTGCAATTTTGACGGAATTTTTCAATAAAAACTGAAGTTGACAGATTTCCCTCTTCCACACAAACTAGAGTCAATCCATGTATTAACGTCCTCTTTTGAAGCCGACGGAAGATGGAGAATTCGTATGCTCTTGCCTGAGCCACTAGAGTCTGAGAGAAGTGATTCATTTTAACACTAAATCGTATGATAAAATGAAGCTTAAATGAAAATTAAATTACGACACATTTGTGTGAAGAGAAACAAAACAAAACATGTTCCGAGAAATGCAAATTGAAAAATCTCAGCAGTTTAGTAGAACTGAGACCAGCTTACCCTACATATGAAGCTCTAGCGGGTTACTTGCTGAAGAAAGTAACCAACATTTTACACATGGTTGTTTAAAATTATGTGTAATTTTGAATGTTCAAATAATAAACCCACTTTTATTTTCAAGTATTTTTAAGTGAATTGAAAAAAAAAAAAAAATAATAACGTATATGTCGTTTGACCGTTTGGCGTGTTACAAAAGATTCCAATCCAAAGAATTTGCAAAGAGAACATTGTAAATGGATAACGACATCACAAGAGGCAAGAGAGAAGGAGTGGTAGCTAACTTAACATAACTAACGGAGCTGGGCAGTAGTAGAATCAGCAATTACTGAACAAAACTGGTAAAGCATTACTTTAGGAAAATCCTTTATTACTTAGTGTGTAAGGAGTGTTTCTTAAGTCAGATGTTTGAATATACCAACGAGCAATTGGCGTCTCACGCCAATAGATTTGAGAGAGAAGAAAATAGAAGCTAATAGAGTTCAAAACTATTTCACTGTAACCGGAACTATGAACCATGCGTTATTAAAAATAATCACTATCTAAATTGCATACCATAAAACAACCATGACTTAAATTTTGCATCAGTGAATATAAAACTATGACTTTATACTTAAGGGAGGTTTTTCTGGACCACCCTGTTCGTAACTATCATTCACTATCACTCGGAGATCTTTTGCACGCTTCTCTTTCTTTAAATTTATCTATGTCACGTCGCCAAATTCTTTCGCAGTATATTCTACAGCCTTTTTTTTTTTTTTTTGATCTAATAAAAGTTGACTTTTGGAAGCTCTTTATATATTAATTAAGGAGACGAAACAAGCATGTGAAGATAAGTAATAATACATATTATGGGAACGTCGTTGGCTGTCTGTAAGGTTCTTTTTTTTTTTTTTTTTCATTTTTACTGAAACGCATAAACATGACGCTATACCATAAAAACTGAAAAGGCCATACCTTTCGTTAAAAAAAAAAGAAAAAAACTCCTTTCGTTAATTTAAAGGACGAATAATTTTAATTTCACGTGGTAACTTAGAATTCAGAAGATAATCCCAGCAGAATAGTCAAATATCAAATGTATAGAGGGTGATAAATTTCAAATGGATTTTACGATTTAAGGTAAAATATTTTATACTTTAGTGCTTAAATCACTTAAAAGAAAATAAAATTCTGGCCAATTTTCGTCTCATTATGTTTTTAATCTGAAAGAAGAAGGCGTAAGACACTGCTGATATTTTTTTCAGTCCGCATGGTCATCAGTTATTTTTTATACCAATACTTTTGCATCACTTTTCTGGTTCAAGTTTTGATTCAATTATGTAGAACACTTAACGGATATATGATAGCACTCATTAATCGCAGACAAGATTTAAACATTAAAATATAGACATATTTACCTGCTACAGAAGATGGCTCTAACGTCGTATTATCTGTAAGAAAAGAAGAAAAAAAAATTTTATATTTAAACTTACGGATGTACAATTTATTAATAACTACATACATTTACATTTTAGGCTTTCTGATGTACGGTAAGTGTACTCGTAAGCAAGACAAACATTACTTAAAAAAGTTTGCTATTGTAAAAAGCATAGATTCTATAATGCAATATAACTAATACAGAAATAACAATTATGGAGGCTTTTTTTTTTTTTTTTAATGAGATGACATTCCGTGGATGATTTATCTAAAAAAAAAAAATCCTCGAAAATTCTGATTTACGTATTGCTATGACAGTTACGTAACATTTGGTACATATTTAAAAAAATTGAAACTAAACTGTCGAAGTGTACCTTGCTAAAAAAATGACTCCTAAGATCATCTCAAACAGAAATATGAAATAAAAAATTAGTTCTTACTTTTAGACCGGTGTTTCTCAACTTTATTTGGCCTATGGACCGGTAAATTGGGTGAAAACATTTCGCACAGCGGAGGCTTCATTATCTTTCAAAATTATGTAATTACAAATGCAACAAGGATTTTTTTTTACTATCAAAGACTAATTGAACCTTTCAAGAATAAATCAAGGTCAAACAATTACAGTATCCAATATTACTTAAAAAAGGGGAGGGGTGGCAGGTGTGAGTAGTCTTCAATAAGGAAAACCTTTAAAGACAAAATTATAGATTCTCGATTCTATACGTATGACATTAAATAAGATGTTCTCAACAGAATTTATATACGATTTATATTACTTTTTTTTATTAAAGATAAAAAATAATTAAAAAAAGGGTGGACTGGTACAAATCTGATGATTGGACAAAGTTTTTCGTGGACCATAGTGCCTATCCGCATGTCTATCGGTTGAGAATCGCTGCTTTAGATCATAAGTGTTACTCTATTATATAATGAAAAAGCCGTTACTTATCTCTTTATAGTAAATAAAAGTAAGGTTTCAGAGAAATTCTGGAAGGAACTCTGTGGCGGACCTGCGTCCAGGAGACCCCATAGCACCTACAGCCTTGAAATTCTGTACAAAATTACTTCGAGTCCCGGGGCGTCCACCTGGGGTTTTATTTTTTAAATTCGGGTTAGTTTTTTTGTTATTAATTTTTAAGCTCAAATAGTGCGTAAATTGTCTAGTGTTACCTATTAAAGGGATGAAAATGTACTTGCATATATTAATATTGTGTATCGTTGGAGAGGGTAGAATTTTTCGCGTTCTACGCAATTTGTTTCAATGCTCCAACTTAAATACGGTGGGAGTTACTTGCGTTTTTAGCTCAAACTTTTTTTAGGCTTAGCTAAAATTTAGGCACTACTTTCTTCATTTAATCTATCAGTAAAGAGTAAAGGAATTATCCCACAGTTTTCTTTTTGACACCACTGGAAAGAACAGCTTTTTTTACTCGAGACTTAACTCGACAAATGGTCGAAAAAATTAGCTTCTATCTTCAAAAGAAAAAGTTACTAGCCGTTAAAAATCAAGTTCGAATAATCTCACCTCCATTAAAATTATTAATGTTTTATTTGGCGTTGCCATAATTACGCCTTTTTGATTCGCATGTTTTTTCTTTATAAGTCACAAACTTTAAGGTTTTCAATTTTAACGGAAAATCTTAGGCTCAACTCAATTCAAGCCTCGAGCTAAAGAGCAAAAGACTACTAGAGATCGCGAATATGAAAGCTACTTTTCAAACATACAAAACTGCAATTTTGCTATGCTCATGAGCCCCTTTACCCTTACGGCTCTGCACGTTGGCACAAGTTATTTTGAAACCCGGAGAAGGGGTCTTTTTGATCCAAAGAGAGCTCATAATGCGTTTTTAATCTGTTTTTTTCTGATGAAAGATTTAAATTTTTGCGAATCAAATAAGATTCGAAGCAATCTTCGGGGGTTGATGAGCGTTAGTGAGCAGAGGGCAGAGCCCTCTACTATTGAAAAATAAAATTTCACCTTTTGATTGCTGCGAAGCAAAGAAAACAAATAGTATCACATTTTGGGAAGAAAAACATTTTATATCAGCTTTAATGCTATTAAGAAAAAAGGTTCCTTTAAATTCCTTTTGTATACAATAAACATAGATGTGCTAAATTTGTATTGTTCCTTTTCTTTCTACCCGGAGAAGCAATTCACTACTTGTGTTCTGATGATCTAATGCATGGTCCGCGAAGAAATTATTCTTGTTTTTACAATGTCTGTACTATTTATTTTAATAACATAACATTTAGAAAACCGATTGCAAATCGACTTCCCATCATTTATTGCAAAACTTTTTGATGAACACATTCAATTTTTAGCGAGTTTGAGTACTAAATAAAAACGTTTATGTGTTACAAAAGCTGTTAAATTTACTGCTAAATTTTGTGCTGCAAAGTTTTAATGGAGAAATCGATTCAGTAGCATTGATAATAAAGCATTTTTTTTATATATCTCTTATCAAAAACTTTTCACTGAATATGTTTCCGCACAAAATAGTCTGTACTATCAGGAGAAATAATTCAGTTTTTACAACGTACCCAAATAATCGTTTTTTATTATTTTATTTATTTTTTTTTTTTTTTTTTTGCTCAACGGTTGAATGTTTTATACAAAATGCACTAAAAATTTAAACATTATACTGACATTTATATATTTTAAAGAGGAGAGGCGGAATGATAAGTAATCAAACTTTTTTTTATTGTCAATCACAATAGCAAACTTTAGTATTTCTGATTTTGATATTTATTGAACTTTTGAAATTTTAATATGCTGCTTTTTTTTCATAAAAATTAAATAAATCATGAATGTGCAATTCAGTTAGAATACCACTACTACAAAAATTGAAGCTAATTAACACAGCAATCATTTAAGGGGACCCTAAATATTTTCCGAATTTCGTTTTTTTTTATTTCGTTATATTTTTAAACTCTATTTCAATACCTTTTTAATGATACAAACTTCTTGATCGTGCGCATATTACAAGTAAGTTAAAAAAAGCTTTAAAAAATGTAAACATATTTTGATGAGGTATAATTTTCCCCTTTAAATTGAAATATCTTGAAATGGTATTTTTGGAACTAAATGTTTCTTTTTCTCAGAAACTAAATTGTGTTAGGCTATGAAATTGGTGCCACCATTTCCGTGCATCTAATTGAATATATTGAAGTAAAATTTTTATCATATTAAAAAATATTTTTATAAAGCTGATTTCGTGTTGTAAAATGGCATTTTTTTGAAAAACATAATACATAGCCTTTACACATCATATTAAAAAAAAAAAAAAAACTATGCTTTCTTTATATAAAATTTTACTTCAGAATGGAGAAAAGAGTCTAATTAAGGTACAGAAAGAAATTCATAATTGTATCTTTAATAGATCTTCAGAAAAAGGTACGTGTTCTGTATTGAGAAAAGAGTCTACTTAAGGTACAGAAAAAAATTTATATTCGTATCTTGAATAGAATTTCAGAAAAAAAGGTACGTGTACCTGTGCAAATTAAAATTGACGGTATAAGCGGTATCAACTCCCCTTAAAATAAAGGGCCAAAACTAGTATTCTACTAAGTCGGAAGTGAATGGCATACAGTTTGACTCTCTATATGTGTTTTGAACCCTTAAATTGTCGCGCTGTGGTCTTTTCCCTGCTCGTTATGTATTTTGCTCTGTTCTACTACCTTCATATTAATAATGGGCCCATCTGTGTAGCTGACTTTTAGTAGCAACCCAACCCTCACACAGAATTCTGAAATTTTCATTCGGTATTTCAAGATTCCATAGCATTCGGAAATATATGTCGATCATATAGACTAGTAGCGCGACAATCCAGTCAGGTCCCCGACAGTAATTTTCTTTCAGCGTACGCTGCAAATATTAATCTTCATTATGCGACTACACGCGGGTTAATATCGAAGGAGATAATAATCCGATTAAAAGACAACATAGAATGATCCTCACTAGTAATCCAAAAGCTGCATTTCTTGGTACTTCAACACTTTTAGCATTTCATTTTGAGAACTTAAACTAATTTTTAATGAACTTTTTTTTAAATTATTTTTAGATCGTACGAGGAGTCTGAGTTTGAATGTTTTATACATAAATACCCTGCAAGCTGCATTTCTTCGGGATATTTTGGCGTCTAAAACAGAAATTGTATTTTTTTTCCCTTGCTTTTCTCATAAAAGAATAAAAGAAACCAAAAATTAAAATCCGAAGAGAAAAACCAGAAAGAAATAACAGAGGCACAGCAGAGATGTTTCAATATACATTCTTTCTCTCTTTTTTAAGCACAAGCTGAAAAAAAGAAGAGAAAAAATGCGGTGGTTTTAACAGAAAGTGAGGAATACTGATACGTATCAAATACTGGTACGTAGTTACACTTAGCCTGAATTCAAACTTTTAGAAATTGACAATTTACATGCCATTATTCTTTACCATGTTATAGTTTTCTTATGTGGTGATATTTGTAAAATAGTCGGGAAATATCACCAAAACACAATAGCCGAGAAATAACTACAGTTTATGAATACGTATCTGCTAAAAGTTGCTTTCTTATACATAAGTCAATAAGTTTCTTTATCAAATACTATATATTTTAAAGTAAGAAAAAACAACGATAAAAAAGTACAAATTTGCCAATTACAGCAGACACGCGTACCCTGTAACGCCGAAACATGTGTCTGCTGTAATTGGCAAATTTGTGCTTTTTTAACGTTGTTTTTTTCTTACTTTATTGTCCAGCACAAAGGTATTTATTTATCTTACTATATTTTTTGTTTTGCAAATTAAGTCACAGCTTGAAAGGATTTGTATCATAACTCACAAAAGCAACTTCTTCAGAAGAGACCTTTTTTTTTAGATTGTTGCTCTTTGTATTTTATTATTGTTGTATTCATAACAATTATTAATAGTTTTAATGCCACACAAAAAACGGTTTTTACTATTATTTTTGTTTATTCCACGCAGTTTTTGTGCTAGCCTTTTAGGGTTCCTAGAAATTTTTATTGAATTTAGGTCGAATTAGGTTTTAATAAAAAATGCCATTTTCCGGAAACTTTGCTATCTACGTCTTGTGTTTTTATTCCATACAAAAGATAAATTTTTAAAAATATTATAAATTAAAATTTCATTTTCGATATTTTTTGAGTTGTGTCACTACATTTTATATGTAACGAAGTCCAAAACTAAATCGTAAAAACAGCAGAACCATAGCAAGTAGTTATTACCCCAGCACACCTTAGGTCGAAACCAATTCTTAACTATATTACTAATAAAGATTAGTTTAATGTTTTAATTATTGCACACATCAATGCCAAAAAAATCCTTACATGCTATTTAAGGATTAGTTAAGTATTTTGTTTGAATTTTAATAATTAGAGTGCAATAAAACCTGCAAAGTAAACCCTGCCCTTGTACTTTGTCCACCTCTCTATGTTGACAGCTTTTGGCATGTACAATATTAGTCTTGTATCGTATGTACCAACCTCAAAAAAGTCACCACCTCTCTCAGAAGTTTACTAAAGTACATCGCCAGTGGTTAAGTTATAAAGGTTACACTGTACGATACGTAATTATAAATATGCCTTTTTGTATTCATTTGTTTATTAAAGGGATACAGTGCTAGAAATGAATCATCATTTGAAACTATCACTGAATTCATGCGAAACAATATTCCTTTTAAAGACCAGTCAAATCTCCTTTTTTTCGAAAAGGAAACTCCTTTGTTTTTACTTCCCTTTACCAAAAAGGAAGTATTGCATTCGCAAAAAAATTTTCACTAAAAAACCGGCCTTGATTTGAATTTTGCTCTCCCCCACTGAATGTTGAGTTTTTTTTTTTCGACCCGACCACACATGGATATATGCCTAGGAACGTACAGGACACACGAAATATCCATTTTGACGATCTCCAATTTTATTACAACGAGTTTTCTCGTGACGTCTGTATGTACGTATGTATGTGCATATGTGTGGATGTACCTCGCATAACTCAAAAATGATATGCCCTAGAAAGTTGAAATTTGGTACGTAGACTCCTAGTAAGGTCTAGTTGTGCACCTTTTCTTTTGGTTGCATTCGGATGATTCCTAAGGGGGTCTGTTACACCTTTTTTGGGATAACTCATTGTAAATTTCAATGCTAACTCAAGTGGTGTTGTAATTTGTCAAAAACTTGGCGATATATCGCCAAGTTTTTGGCCACCAAGTTTTGTAGCCAACTTTGCGAAAAATTTGGCATTTTTCTCTACTTTTAAGTCTGGTTTTAATTTGGTCAATGTTGGTGATATTTAAACAGTTAACCACTGAATCACATTAAAATTGCCAATAATGGGGAAATAAATCTGTGCAAAACGTTTTTTTTTTTTTTTTTTTTTTTACTTCGGTTCGCAAGAAACTAGTGGCGAAAATATTTAGTGTTTCCTTGCTTACTCCAAGGCGCTATCACCATTAAATTGGCGTAAAAGGAAGTCATGTGATGCACACATCAGCTCGCTTAGGAACGGTTTGCAGGTAGGTGAGTTGGTTTTGTCACATGCGTTGATTTTTTGAATTTGACATCAGAGTATGATTTAGCGAACATCAAAGTCCCAATTGCTGACAGAAAATTTTGAAATTGGAGGTACATTACTTGTAAAAATTATCTACATTTTTAAAGCAATAAGTATTTTTGATAGAAAATTTTTATTTTAAAAGAATCATTTTGACAAGCATTTTAAGCAAACATAATTTATATCAATTTCTTTCCGCATTAAATTCATGAATTCTAATAAGTAACAATTACAACAAAAGACAAATAACACCCCGAGGGAAAATCTTTTTTCTTTTTTTTTTGTGTGTGATAGATATTAAATGATTTTCATGACATTCAAAGGAATCTGAAAATAATGTAATTGCATTGTAATGCGAAATAACATTTGCATCATAAGTGGAACAAGAACATGTACGATAATGCCAACTGAACGGGGATAAAGTATACATTTAACATGAGATGTTTTTCTTAATATTAAAACTTTGTTTAAAATGCAACTTTTCGTTGATTATTGTAAATGACTTATGATTGGACAATGTGGGCTTTGTACTGTAGGATTGTATAAAGACAACGTCCGTTTTACAAGCGGAAATGGACGCATCTATTAGTTTTCAGGAATGTCAGCTTTTGCAGATGTATTTTAGCCTTTAAATTAAGCGGGGTTACATTAAATTGACGAAGAAAGCGAATCGAATTTTTATTTTCTGCCCTCATTGAGATAGACTCGTCTTAACTGGACGTTTGCCAATTCCATTGCAATCCGTGGTTAAATAGTACACGTATTACGTTCTAAAAGAAAAAAATTACCTTTCTTTCTAAATTGTTAATTTACTTAAAATAATTAGAAACCATTAATTTTTGCTTTTAAAGTGGAATCTAGTGCTGCGGGCCAGAGTCGGTCATTTTCCCTGCAACTCCGCAGCTCTGGTAACACATATTATTATGCTTTTTATGTTTCTATACACAAAACTATGCTGAAAAGCAAAAAGTATAATAATTTAAGGAATAAACTTATCCCAAATATTTTGAAACATTAACTAAATTCTATTGTTTGGAGAATGGCAAACTTTGTTCCTACGCACTATGAAATCCAAGGTTGCACAACGATTGTTTTTCACAGGACACAGTTTTTATCGTTTCATGTGCACAGTGTGTGTGAAAGGAAATAAAATGCCTCAACTCACTACAAAATTGCTTTGGAAAACGAGTCCGTTAAATTCGACATAACCAATGAACCCTATTTATTCCTCTATTTTTCAAGCGTTTTAACATTTCCTTTTTCGGAAACGTTTAATAATGTTAAAACTCTCTAGTAACACTATCTATTGCATAGTAACTCGAGAACACTATCAGTTTAACGTTAGCATTACATTATTAAGGGCTTTTAGAAAAAGAAAACCACTTAAAGGTACATGGGAATCAATTTAAATAAATTTGGAGGGATGCAGTTAATGAAGTTCTTCCACTGAAATGTTGATCCTTTGGTTTATTTTATGTTTACTGAAAATATTTGAAGCTAAAAAAAGCATTGCGAATTTAAAATCTTTAACCATTAACTAAATTTGATTAAAAATTAAAGTTTATTAAACAACTGCAAAAGCGGTTTCGTTTGAGTTCTTTCTGTCATGAATCTAGGAATTTTTTTCGATTATCTTTCCTGCAGAAAAGTAGCTATCCCACATTTACTCTATCGAAAACTAACGATACATTTTCTTTCCGAAAATCCGTTTAATTAATCGTTTAAAAGCTTAAAGTTTTATCAACGGCAAGATAAGTGCAATGAATGTTCAAAAGAGATAAGCATACAAACTAATTAAATTTCTCATCTATAACAAGAATAATCATTATAAATCACTTACACCGAAAAATCCAATGCTATTGAACAAAGTTGAAAAAAAAAAAAAAAAGCATGTGTTACATCATTAGGACAGTTATTATACATCATGCTAAAATGTGTTTTTGTTTGTTTTAATGTTTCAGTCATAAGTAATGATAAATTTTTTTTCCAAATTCAGAATTCTGTTAAGCAGTTTGAATGTTTTGAGGTGATACTTCGCAATAATTTATCAGCCATTCAATATTCACAGACAAATTAAAATATATACAGATACACCATTTACATTGTTAAAAATTAAATTCACTATATTAAAAATTGATACAGTTTTTAAAAATTTAAATTTTTGCTCTGAAGTGTTATTGAATTCAAATCAAACTTTTTCTGAATAAACACCTGAACATGCAAACTAATAATAATATTAAAGATAATAATAATAATAATAATAATAACTTAAAAAATAAAAAATAAGTTGCACTGACTGTCTTTCGCAGTAAAACTAAATCCACAAATCAAACAAACTTAGGTTACTAAACCGAAAAAAAAGCAGGAAACACTAAATAAAAAAAGTTATTTCAAAGACTATAAAATTGTAGTAAAACGAGAACAAAAACTATAAAACTGATCCCGCATTTTAAAGTAAAAACAAAACTTTTAGAAAACGGGAATACTTACAATAGGGAAAAAAATGAAATTCCGTAAATTCATATTTATAATGTTTCTAAAGTATTGTTCGCTAGAAACGAGAAAAAAAAGAAAGTTTGGATTATTGTTCATTGGTAAGATAAAATTTTCCCAGTAAAGTAACTGAAACAAAGAACAAGTAAAAAGGGAAATATAGCAGAAAACCGATAGATGGCAAATTCGTAGTAAATTTTATCTTGTCTTCTGAAAGAAGTTTATTTGTCAAAGTTTTAACTTACGCTTGTTTCAGCTTATTTGATAAACGTATTTTTTTTCTATAATTCTAAAGCATTTGTTTAAAATACGAAAAAAAAAACATGAAAAACAAGAGGGAGGAGTACAAGTTTAATTAGAAAATCTTTACTATCTGCTGTTTTCTTTAGCTTATTTTTAATTTGTTTGCGTTAAATTGTGTACAATAACGCTGAGTCAAATTTGCTAATTGGTTTTACGAAAATGTTATCGTATTTAGAATGCTTAATTATTGCACATAAATTAAGGTCTGGAAAGGACAACATGCGTGTAGTACTAACACACAAACCCATGCATTTACGTACATACATACGTTCTTTTATGTACGCATGTTTGGTATGATATATGATACCCTTGCAACAAGGCTTAGAAAAGGAGTTTAAGCAATTAAACATTTTTGTCATTTTAAAACAACAAATGTTTTGATTATTAGGGGTTATTCCATCAAGTGTGAGGAGAATTAGTATAATATAGTAAATTAAAATGTTGTTGCGTGAAAATAGTTGCTGTAAAAATACAACTTACATTTTCCTCTTTTAAAATTAATATAAGCATGAACCTGATACAAAAAAAGAGAGAAAGAATGAAAAAAATATGAAGAAACTAAGAAGTAAATTCTAAGCAATCTAGAAAAAAAGTTAAACATTTTCATAATTCTAAAATTTTAATAATTTCGTAAAATTGTTACTCTTGATTGCAAACAGCTTTGAAATTATATCTTGGCTTACTAGAATGTTGTATTTCGCCCCTTCTTTCAGAGAATTTCAATTTCCCTCAGTGAGAGTACCGTAAGTTCTTAAAGATATATTTTTACTGTTAGTAACACCGTTTCAGATATTTACCAGGAATTTAAGGATCTGCCATTTTCTGTGTATGTCATAAATGTCGACAAACTTACAACTTTTATTTTATAAATGTCACTAAAAAAGAAAAAATATATATACATTTCAGCTGAAAAAATAAGATTACCTCATTTTTCTGACATTTCATCACTCTATACATACAGTAAAACCCCTCTTAACGGATACTTCTCAAGTGCGGTCACCCCTCTCATGCGGACAATTTTCAATTACCCGGTTCCAAGTCAAATAACATTATTTAACCCCTGTCCTACGGATACCCCTCTATTGTGGACAAAAAATGTTGTCCCGTTAGTGTCCGCATTTGAGAGGTTTTCCTGTATTTTGATAATGCATGCAAAGTTAATGCGGTAAGATACTTATTTATATATAAACCCATTTTTATGTACCTCTATTTATAGCCTTAGCATTATATTTCTGTTCGGACTTCGGAATTTGTGTTGGGCTGATTTTGTAGTAAAGGAGTAAAAGTCAGAGCCGGGAGTTAAGAGTTGGATAAGACGGCTATTTTTTCTGTCCGCAACTCGGCTTAAACCATATTTAGATCGACTAGTAAGCCTTTATCTACTAGTGATCTACAAGATGACTGTGTATATTCTTCTCATGATCTATTAAACCATTTACATTTATCGTTGACTATAGCTTACCGATATCTGTAAAAACGAAACTCTTAGCCTGTGAGGACATAGTTGCAACTTAGAAACTTTCATAGAAAATTTTAGAACAATGTAAATACATTATTTCCAAACTGAAACTGAATTCCGTTACATTAATTTCTTACCACTAGATGTTCTGAAACCCTTTTCGTGTGAAGCAATAAAGTTATCTCATAACTCTGACTCCTCCTAACTCTCTATATATTCCCATACCCTCTCATCCCTTATTTAACTTTTCCCTCCAACTTTTATTCAGCAGAGCAGCGTCGACTTCTGGCTTCTTAACCAATCAAGCTTTGATTGATGCTGGAAAATAAGACGTTCCTAAATCTTACGGTGTCATTTCCAGCGACATTTTCCCCCAAGTGCTCCGGGTCTTCGTGATCTGAAAGGCACCGATCGCGTACGGGGCCTGAATTCAAAATCGGAACTGTCCCTCACGTGTAGATTTTTTCTCTCTCTATTCTTCTCTCCCTCCTTTCGAGCCTTTTCTTTGTACCCTTTTATTTATTCTTTCAGATGTCGAACGGACTTCCAGCCAACTTCCTTTGTTTTATTCTTTCTGTTGGAACGAACTTTATTTTGAATTCTGTGCTCGTTTCTTGACATTTTAAGGAATACCCCATCGTTCTTTGGAATGGTGCTTGTCGGAGGAACGTTTGAAGACTTAACGAATGTCTTCTTACTTGGCATCTCAGCAGATTTTATAAAATTACTTTACTGCATCAAAACTGAAACATTTTAATGTACAATTTTTAACACTTTCAATAACGATCTTCCAAACCGCAAAGATGGGCAGTTATAAACTAAATTATGATAATGCGAACGCTGATGAAAAAAAACGCATGCTTAAAAAGCAATATTCTCAGAATATTTCATTACACTTGCTCAAAAACTTTTTGAAAAAAGTTTACCCTATTTTTGAAATTTAGCTCTGACCAAACAGTACGCATCATTTTACTGTATCCTAAAATACAAGTATAACATAATTGAACTCCCCACATTTTTGTTATATCATTGAAAATAATAATTTTTTCCTGTCAGTTTGAAAATTTTTTTATAAGATGATTCTTATTATAAATAGATCTTGATGCGAGATTTCAATATTAAGTTCGCTTTCTTATGAGACAGTAAAGGATGTAAGTCTGGGGAAATAAAATAAAGATACTTCGGAATGTGTACCAAATGAATTACAAATTTTTAAAAATTTCACATACTTAAAATTTCATTCCAGCTGCACTACTAAAAATAACAACACAATGAAGGGAACACTGCTATTTACTTAAAAAAATAAAGGAAACAAATATGCATTCGTTTAAAAGTGATTGAATTGATCTAATAAACAGTGTAATTGAGGGCAAAAACTGAAATGTCATTTTTTCAAAAAATAAATAAACAATAATAATAACGTTAACTTTAGTGTGTTTCTGCACAAAAAGTCTTGATCTAGTTTTTAGATTGATTTTACTGAGCTACCCTTCCAAACTCGAAAGAAATCCTACAAGTAGGATAACATGCAATAAATATACCAAGGGCGGTAACTCACTGCTTAATCCTACGTGTCTTGAACCTCAGGGTTGAGTACCGCTGCAGTTACGGTGGTATGAATCATGATTTTTCTTAATGGTGAATGTTTTCTTTTTTCAAATCTTTACACCACTGGTTCTTTGAAATTTATTACGATACAATTGCGTCATAGAATGATTAACATAATTTATTTTATGAAAAACGTTGAAAAACTGTTCTGAAATTTCATTTGCAATTACTTTATTTTTATTTACATAAATTTGAGAGAGCAGTAAACTTAAATTAAATGTTTGCGATGCGCAGGAAATCAAATTAATGATTAAAGAAATCATTATAGGTGATAAAATGTTTAAAAATCTAACAGGGGCTATTTTAATCAATAAAAATATTTGCGGTGATTTTTTTCAAGATTGCAGAAGCAATTTAATGGTTGTGTTCGATGAGCGACCGGTAGCTAACCGGTTAAAATAATGACGCCAAACAATGACGTCACCTCCAATGAATTAGTATTAGCTGACGTCACTAACTGTCACGTGATCAACCAACCGGTCGCTACCGGTTGAGCTCATCGAACGTTAGTAATGAAACAAACTTGTACTGCATGAAATACACCGCCAGCTCCGTCAATTCCAGCCGAGGACTGCAGTTTCGTGCTTATTAGCACTCATCAGCCCGGCATAGGAGCATAAGCACGAAACTGCAGTCCTCGGCTGGAATTGACTGAGCTGGCGGGGGTATTTCATGTATATCTGCCTTAGCCCTGGCTATAGGGCGGTAACTTACTGAATATACCTGCCTTGCCTTCAAAATTCGCGTTGAACCGTAAGTTTCGGTCACTCGTCTGGTCAGGGCTAATTCTGTATTAGCTACCAGTTTGTTTGGCACTCTAGGCTTCCTTAAGAGGTTTTCCACCTCCAGCTCTGTCACTCCTATGCCGGGCTGATGAGTGCTAATCAGCACGAAACTGAAGTCCTCGGCTGGAACTGACTGAGCTGACGGTGTATTTCATATATTTCTGCTTTAGCCCTGGCTATAGGGCGGTAACTTACTGAATAAACTTGTACTGTTTCCCAAAAATGTGTCATACTGTTATTTTGAACCCAATAACATTCGATTCTTTTAATTGTTTTAAAGGCACTATTATTTCAAGCAAAAGTAACAAATTGACGTTTTGGATGACAATTTAAGGAAACTATTATTTTTACTGCAAACTTTAGAGCAGATAGAGCAAAAACATCGTTACCCTTTTTGTTTTTTACTTTTAAATGTATGCTTTATAAAATAGTTTATTAAAATCCATTCATTCGAAAAATATTTTATGCAACACAGTGAAAAATAATCCGACCTGCAAGGTTAAACGAAATATTTTAAATGTAATTAGGAATCAAAAACATTTCGGTAACAAGTATTTGAAATTTCAATAAATAAATACTAATTTACGATACAACTCGCCATAATCTTCGATGAGCTCATGAAAAAATTATGAGGCTGAGATGGTACGCTCAATTTTAAATTCTCGTGGTTGACAGCCGATAAAACAACACATTCTTCTTTTTAAAATCACAACCACAGGAAGGGAATTAGACACTTCCAATGAATATGTATTAATCTTAGTCACGCTTCAGAATTCATTCTAAGGATTATAATACAATTGCGGCGATAAATTACGTGCATCAGTAAAAAATACTTTCTTTGATGCGTTGCAAAGGACGAAGGTCAAGACACTAGTGTTACTAATTATATGAGTGGTTGGCATATATGCATATCGATCGGATTACATTGATGTTTGTAGCTATTTTGAAGTTAGTTAACTTTTGTGTCATATAGTGATACATATTATACATACACTGTTAAAAATTCAGGAAACTTTTGTGGTAAATATTACTGTACAATGGAGTGTTTATGGTAAAGAAAAAAAAAATCAGTAAATTGCACCGAAAAAATTAAACGATTGCAGCGCCACCTGAAACATCACGTGACTTAGTGTGAAGAACATAACGCCATATTTCTAACACTCGATGTGTCCTAACTGGTACAGTGGTTAGGAAAGCCGCCTACCAATACGAAGGCCCCGAGATTTAAATTGCTGTTCGAATGATGCGTTTTTAACTCATTTATTCTACCGTAAAATTAATTTTACAGTAAAATATGATTTTACAAAAGTTACTGACAGCATGGATGACAAAAAATTTTACCACAATATTTTAGGATTTTTTTAATAGTGTCCAGGAACTAATTTTGGAAAGTTATATGCAAAATCTATCTTTTTATACTTATTTATGGTCATTTTATCATCAAGCACCCCCCGCCCCCCAACATTGGTTCAAGTTAGACAAGGACATGTAGGTGGTGCTGACATTAAAAACTGAAAATATCTTGACATGACGAAGGTTTTGTGGGATATACGCTCCAGAACCTTTGGTTTCAACACATATTGCCAATTCTAAAATGACAACATCTAGATGAGGACTGTAAGGACCAAATCTTCACTTCCCAGAACAAAAAATTTGGCTGCTTTGGTATTTGAACAAAGTTGAAAATCGTGTAAATCCTTTCAGAGCTACGAAAGTTGCCCACGTTGAAGTGTATTAATGTTAAAAAAAAATAAAGGTGTCAAATCGTAAACTGTGTAAAACGAGGTTTTACTGTAATAAAGAAGTGGCTACTAAATTAAAAGTGTCTGATATTCTCTGGTTACTAATTAAAATTTTAATTTTAAAGTCTATTTAAACTACTGAAAAAAAAGTTTAATTAATTTGAATTCTGACACTTTAAATTTAAATTATGTTTTTCGCAATCACGAGTTGAGGCAGGATCCTACTCATTGGAGTTATTGTTTCTAAAAACGGCTCCTGTCCACCGTAGCCCGCCCCTCCTCTTAGGCAGTTACGTGTGTACAGTTGTGCGTGTGTGTAGGCGCGCGTGTGTGTTGTGTTGGCTCGTATGTGTGCGTAGACCTGTTTGTATGCACGTAGGCGTGTAAGTAAGTGTGTAAAGGCGTGCTTGTGTGAGTGTGTATGTGTGTAAAGGCGTGTATGTGTGTAAGCGTGCGTATGTGTAGGACATGGACGTCACCGCTCAGAAGAAGCAGATTCCGGGGGGTTTAAAAATCCTTTATTTAAACTATTTAACTAAAGGGTAAAATATTTTTAAAGTGTATGAAACGTTTCAACTTTCTAGGAAATACCGTTTTTGAGTTATGCGAGATACATACGTACGTAAACACATACGCGCATACATACGTACACACATAACGCGTGTGCTACCTGGAAAAAACGGAAGGACATGTGAGTCAGTAAAAAAACAAAAGGATGTAAGTGCCAAAAGTAAAAAGATGGATATAGCCAGTAGAAATAGTAGATAAACCTCTCGTATACGTTGGGGCAAGAGATGGTACTAGTAGCTCTGGTAGGTACTGCTTTACAGCATGTTTAGAAAACGAGTTCATGTGTGCCTCACATAACTTCGTTTTACTCCAGTTTAATGTCATTTTCCCATTATTGGTAATTTTAATGTGATTCAATTGTTTACTCTCTAAATACCACCAACAGAGGCCAAATTGAAACCAGATTTAAAAAACCCCCCGCCAAATTTGTCGCCAAGTTGGCGACAAGACTTGCGACCAAAAGACTAACGATATATCGCCAAGTGTCCGCTAAATTGTAACACCACTTGTGTTTACATAAAAATTAACAATGATTTCCCCCCCAAAAAGGGCCAAAAAACCCCTTTAGAAACACCCGAATCCAACCAAAAGGAGAGGTGCAAAACCAGACCCCACTAGGAGTATACGTACCAAATTTCAACTTTCTAGGCCATACCGTTCTTGAATTATGCGACATACATCCGCACATAATACATACGTACATAAAGACTTCGCGATAAAACTCGTTGTAATTAACTCGAGAATCGTCAAAGTGGATATTTTTCGTGTCTATACGTTCTTAGGCACTTATCCACGTGTGGTCAAGTCGAAAAAAAAACTCAACATTCATTCGGGGGTGAGTAAGATGGAAATTAAGGTCGATTTTTGAGTGAAAAATGTTTCGCGAATACAATACTTCTTTCTTTGTAAAAGGAAGTAAAAAACCAACGAAAACCTACCTAAGCTCCGAATTTTAAACGCGATCAACTTTGAAACTTCAAATGGTTCACTTACATCCCTTTAATTCCCACTGCCTCATGAATGTTTGTACATTACTTTGATATTTTCCCTAGAATGATCGGAGTCGGGTATGTAAATGTTTAAAATTTTTCAAAGAGCCCATGCAACCTGATATTATTTTTATAAAACAGTAAATAGCGAATATATCTAATTAAACTTCAATAAAAATTTGGTTGTAAAAGGATGCTTTAAACATATTTTCAAAATTTTAAAACCATTGTTGTGAGAAAATTCAGACAAGCGCCAAGTGAATTTTAAAGATGCTTAGTCAATGTCAGGAAACATGCGGCTTTAAACTGAGTTTCCACTGTTTTGTTGAAAGATATAAATGCCTTTCATATAAATGCAAATTTTTTGCGTATCTCCGTTTTTCCTGGACTAAAATTTATGTTTGTGCTAGGTTTCTCATCAGCAACTCATATATCTTTGGCCAAACTGTTGAGCAATAGCTTCCTTTTTTGCTCAACAATATAAATGATAAAGAGAGTTTTTTGTTCTGAAATGAAAAAATTCTGAAGTCATTTTCTGTACTTCTTGCTTTTAGTATACTTTAAACCTGAACGAACCTTTGAATGATGACTTTTAAATATTAAGTGATAAAATGAATTGCATATTTCGAAAAGGGCTTAAGTCTACTGGAGACACAAAAAACAAATTTTCTGTTGAACCATACGACTGGTTGAAGCAGATTTCTTTTTATCCGGAGAAAAGTAACCAAAACAGTTTACATTATAACAAGGCAAAATAGTATCGCTAAAGAATATTTTGAGAAAACAAAATGGCTGTTTTAATTTTCTCAGATGAATTCTTCACGAAATTCTTTCGAGGGATTGAGTGATTTTTATAGTAAAACACATGTTTAGAACTCGTGTTTTTTAAGAGCCAAACCCTAGATTTCACTATATTGTTTGGCATTGGGATTACATTGCAGATTTTAAATTGAATTCCAATTGCATTTTATTACACTAACAATTCAGGACCCGGTTACGAAGAGGGTGGCAGCAAGTCGTGTTCCATTCTGCCCTTCCCATCCATCCAGTTCCGTTTTTACATATTTAAATACATTCGTATCCACAATAACTCATGTTATTTTATAGCTTTATGATCTTAAACAGGTATCTACTTTTAAATCAAGATTTGAAGTTGGACAAATGACTCTGTTTTCGCATTGATGATTAAGAGCATAAAGTGTCGCTTACAATCCAAATCTTGCCTCCTCCCTATATACCGATCTATCGAGTAACTAACCAATTTTATTACCTTTTTCTGTTTTTCGACCCACCCTATTGTTCACCGAAGTAGATACCAGATATTTGTCGATCTTATTGAAAAAATATACATGTTCATGTGTACACGTAAAACAAAGCAAAAAAGTTAATATTGAGAGCACCTCGTAGTAGGTAATTATCGTTTGGAAGAAAAGTGCTACAATAAGCATTTTTTAAATTTCTTTTCGAGCAATCACATTGCTTATTGTTCTCACTTGATGATTTTGATGTTCCTATGATTTTATTTCCCCTCCCCCCTGCCTTCCTCTGCAGCCCCACCGTTGACCGGCCTCACCATGCGGCTTCTCTAGCGAAAACCGTCTCCAGGTTGCGCCCGTATCCTACACACATACGCACACCTACACACACATTCATGCCTGCACACACATACGCACACACACACTCATGTCTGCACACACATACGCACTAGGGTGGTCACAAAAAATCGATTTTCGAATTTCTTCCGCGGCACCCCCTTAAAATGTGCCAATGGACTAGAAAACATGATTTGCAAAGTTTCAGCTTAATCAGATTTATAACTAGTCTACTATTGTATTGTGTGAGCGTGTGTGTGTAAATGTAAAATTATATACCCTGATTTTTTTAAGGACAGAGTAGTCTAAATTTTAGTTTTTATATAATGTTACTATAGTATACATTATATATATTTGCTAGAATGAAGAAATGCAATATTCGTAATAACTTAGTCACATCACTAGCAATATGTATTTCGTTTGTTAACAAGACACAGCTAAGCATTAACATTTGTTTAAACAATTTATGCTTAATAAATGTTCCAATGAAGAAGTGTAAAATAAATGAAAAACCCCGTTGATTCAATTATTTCCAAATGCTAAGCAAGTAGAAACATACACAATTTTGCTTCAAATTCCATTAAAATTTTCTCAAGCTGATAGTGTCTAGAGTACTAAAATAAAAAAGTTAAGAAATGAAAATATTCAAATACGAGAAAAGACTTTATATTCTCTTACAGCGATCAAGTTAAGTCGAAATTAAAATATTTTAAGGGAAAAAACTTCGTTTTATTACATCAATGAATGGTTGCAAAAAGAGTTTCAGACTTTTGAAGGACACGTTTTTCAATGGTCATAGTTCGTTGCTCTTGCATATTTTTTCCACCAAAGAGTGACGTTTAATTTTAAGCCTCAGTAGTTAACTTTCACTTTATATCTGATTTATGCGATGGTATGGTTGTTCTGAAGGAGACAGAAATTTCGAAACTAGTGTAACGAAAAGCTGCATCTTTATTTTTATTGAAAAAAAGGGAAATTATTAGCATGTAATTTGAATTTGTGATAGTCCTTCAACGTATGTTTGGCACTTAAAGTTACTCGTATGTTTGTTCTTAAAATCACATATGATTTTGAGACATATACATACACTTCGGGATTTAACCATCTTTGGAAATGATGATATTTAAGCCAAAAAATGGAGGAAGCAAATAAATAAATTTAAAAACATAATAATAAATTAATAAAACAAAAACGAAATTAAAATCAAACGCATAAAAAATATAAGAAAAAAATCCATTAAAAACGTATTGGAATTGCATTATGATACAAACATTATTTCTCTTTTTTCGAGCATCAAAGGTCGGTTCCAGTTGTAAAAGAGAAAATACTTCTGTATTCACTGAGAGTATGGCTTTTATTTTCTTTAAATGCTTCCAAATGTATGAAATTTAAATCCGAGTTAGATATTAAACGTCAGCCTTATTAATAATTAATAAAATATAACTATGGCTTTTATTTTGGAAATCAGTTCTTTTGAATATTTTAAGAGGAATTTCGTTCCATGGAGTTTTTTAGTAATTTCTAAGCATTTCCGTAAAACAAAAATAAACCTAAATTTTTCAAACTCTTGTCTTAACCAGTATCAATTGTTCTTCGGTATTCCCTATATGAAAAAAATTCATTTTTGAGACCGTATGTTGAAAAAGTGAGGTAATTAATTCAAGCCTCCCTACAAACCAGCCAATATTTGGTAGTGTTCAGGGTGTAGGGAATAAAAAATTGCCTACGAAGTAAACAATAACAAATCTTCTAAATTTACAGTTATGCTTCCAAACACCTATTTATTTATTTATTGTATTATTTATTTATTTATTTTAAACCGCAGTCGAGAAAGAATTTAAACAGTTTGACTGCGTACTATTTATTAACAAAACATGTCTATCGATACATTACAAAATTGTTTTAAAGTATTTTTTTTATCTTCATGAAACGATACATTTTTAAATAACTCAACAAGAAGGATAGTTTTCCATATATTGAGCACAAATCAAAGATAACCACCATTTTTTAAGATTTTCTTTTATTATTAAAAGCCTGTTATGTTGGATATTTTTTCGAGACGTTAGACAAAAACCAAGTTTTGGCTACTACGCATTACGTCTGAAGAAAAAAAAAGGAATTTAATGCATACATAAATAAATCAAAAAGAAAGCAAAGGAACAAAATAACAAATAGAATGTGCTACGCTACTTAGCTGCTATAATAATTAAAAACTAATTTAATGCTCATTAAACGTTCATGCCTTCTTCTTTATCTCTGAATAGCACATCATTCATTACGCCTTTCACACGTGAATGACCAGTTCAAACATGCATGGCAGTCATGCGTGCCATAACAAGAGAAGAAATAATTATTCACTTCTTTTGTACTATGCATGAGGAATTTTTTTTCTCAACATGAATGAACATCATACATTATTTTTATATGTTCTTTTTTTTTTTTTTAAGAAACACACTGACATGATTAATTTCTTCTTTTAACGTATATTGACAATTTATGCTCAGTTGTTTTCTTATTTTCTGAGCAGTTGTGCTCAAATAAACCTAAAAGTACTAAAAACACAAAGGTTTCGCTTTCAAACAGTTAAATTACTTTTAAAAGTAAAAACAATGAAGAAATGACTTTAAAATTGTATTTACTGTCTCAAGATAATAAATTTACTAATTCAAAACGTGTTTTACCACTAACCGTAAACATGAAGTGTCGTAATTAACTTGCACTAGATACTTTTTATTTTTACCTGTTACATTATTTTTACAATGCAAAACAGCGTAAGTTGTGATTCATTCAAATTACATTTTCAGAATAAATTGCATTTTAAGAGAAGGAAAATGAAACTATATATCGCAACAAAAAATACAGACATATATTAAAATGTTCTTCATTTTGCGATGCTTACGTTTCCCATTTAAATGTTAAATACATTTACCATACTTTTTTTTTTGTTTCTGTGTTGAATACGAAATTTGTTTTATTAATTATGTTTCTCAAAGGCGATTTGTGTGCTTGTAAAGTGTATTAGAAAAAGAAATGACACCTTTTAATTAAAAAGTGTTTCTATACAAATGTTTATGCATGAAATCACCGAAAAAAACTTTTAATGTTGCAATGCTTTACGTATATACCTATTTATAAAAAAATTTACAGCTCGTATTCATTTGCTTGCCATTATTGCTACTTGTGAGTGTTGTGCACATCTTCTTCCCATTATTTTTTTCTGTGCAAAGAGGGAATGCTTATTTCCTATTCTTAAATTTTCAACGTTCACTCGCATTTTGTTCCTTAAATTAAAAACAAAAAATCAATTCCCGCCGTCTTGTTTTCATGGAAACCGAACATTAGTACCTTCTTCGGTGATTCATACCCCAGTAATTCAAATCTACTTATCTTCGATTGGTACCTACCCATTCTGAAATCCTACGAGTCCCAGCTTTTGTTATCATTTTACCATCAAAAGGAACGTCCCCGTACAATGCAGACCTTTCTTTAAGCCTGAGCAACAATGGCAGTTCTTCAGGTCTTTTGGTTTTATTCTTTTTATCCCATTAGTAGGTCTCGCCAGGTTGAATGCTGATAGTGTTAACATTCGCAGTAAGGAACGTGACCTGAATACTTCCGTTGGGTGTTTGCATTTGATTTTGGAAAAATAGAGCGTAATAATGGATTTTTCTGTGTAATCCCTGTCATAAGGATTATATCGTAGTTTGTACTATCCATAATAGGACAAATACAACAATATACTCATGCTAGGCTAGGACATTTAAAGGATTTATATATATAAAAAAAAGGCCATATAAGAGATTTGTTGGCAATTTAGCTGATATCGATATTGCTTTGTATCGCAATCGAAACTATATCATCGAAGTTTTGAAGAGCAGTGTATAGTGAGTTCAAATTTCGCGAAAGACAAACTTAAAATCAAGGAATTTTATCAAAAGTGATAGACATGTCTTTATGCGTGCTAAAATACAAATGAAATGCATAATCATTCTTAAACAAGGACAAATGAATGCGTAATATAGAAATAGCTACTTAAAAGTTACAGTAGAACTTCTTTTGTGATATTGCCGTTTTTTCTTCATGATTTGCGATATCATGGTTTAAGTCAAAGTTTTTTTTTTTTAATTGTTCAGCCGTCCTGTAATTTTCCTACGTATGCTACTGAAATATCCATCTATTTTATTCAACTTTTTAACAAATATTTTTATCGCTAAACTCTGCCAGTAAATTATCTTGAATAATTTGTAAGTTAAAATATATTTTCGATGTGATCTATCGATGTTTTTGATATACATCGGATTTTTTAACGATTTTTTTTAAAGATGTCGTGGTTTTTGCCTTCTATTTAGAATACATTAGTTGGATGTAGGTGGGTGTATTCTAATGCTTTTTTTTTATAATTATGATTAAAGTTTACAGTAAAATAATATCACAAAAATTGCAAAAATTGTCTCATATACAGAATGAATCATATGATCTAAAGATCAGTTGATGAAACAAATATTAGTTACACTGATTAGATTCATATTCAAAAGAAAAAATTTTCTTAACTGAATGAATTTTCTCAAGCATTCGCTGTTAAATGAATAAAAATTGCTTTCGAAAGTTTGAGCTAAGCTTATACATATATGCATATTAAAAATTTAACATTGAATGCGTCTGAAACATATGAAACATTTCTTGCCTTAAATAAAAGCAACTATAAATATTTAAATCAAACGCATTTTATTGGTTTGCATTTGAATTAAATTCAGCAAAGCTACTGTTAGTCTAACAGTAAAGCTGCCCCATAAGCCAGCTTTCATACAACGATGTAAAAATGCATTAGGGCTTCAGGGTCAGGCGAATTTTTCAGGAACCGAATTCTGGAATATCTCCAAAGCAAAAACGTAAATGGAACTGGAAAAGTTGTTTCACTATTAGGCACATATCCAAAACTTAGAATGACTTTTCGAATACGAGGATCTGCGGGAAAGAAAATTTTCTTTCTCATTTCTCTTGCATCTCAATGTTTAGATGTTTTACTTATTTTTCTTATCCAAGATTCTTTAGTTGAATAGGATCTAACACTTCAGAAAATAAACTAATATAATTGAAGAAAGTGAATTATCGTTAATGATTACGGGAAAAAAAATCTAAAGCAATTTTCTGCGTCTTGATTGTTTAAGTATTTTTCCGACGATACTTTTAAACTTATGGACGAAAAATTGTAAGCTGTGTTTAAAGATATTTTTTCTAGCGGTAAATGATATTTCTTTCAATGTTTATAATGCTAATTATGCTTTGATAATTTAAATAGTAAGACCACATTTTGTAAAAACAAGTAAATATAATTTTTAACTGAGTTGGAGGTTTCTCATCTGCAACTTAATATTCAGAGGGTGGACTCTTATCATTTGTAAAATAAATATCTTAAGTTCTTTCGAATTTAAGATAAATAGATTTCGATTCAGTCAAGCCTACACGTTTGAGTTAATTTTTGAGAGAAACAAAAAATGTGTATTTATAACAAACATATGTTTTGTCTGAATTATTTTTGTTAATGGCAATAAAAATAAATTGAAAAAACCGTGTTATCAGTGGTGTTGTTTATTGTTAACGTTCTCGATACTGCTCAGTCTCAAAAATGTTATAGATACTAAATTTGTTATTTACAAAAAGAGTGTTCTTCTGTAAACATATTTTAGTTATTTTTTGCTAAAAAATGTTTGTATGGTTTAAACTTATTAAGACGTAAATCACTGAAATTAATCAGATTAAGAGGGACGTTGTTTTTCCACTTATATATATTTATAGTTTTTTACTTCCTTTTACAAAAAAGGAAGTATTGTATTCGCGAAAAAATTTTCACTCAAAAATGGACCTTAATTTCCATTTTACTCACCCCCGAATGAATGTTGAGTTTTTTTTTCGACTCGACCACACGTGGATAAGTGCCTAAAAACGTACAGACATCACGAGAAAACTCGTTGTAATTAACTCGAGAATCGTCAAAGTGCATATTTCGAGTGTCTATATGTATTATGTGCGGATGTATGTCGCATAACTCAGGAACGGTATGTCCTAGAAAGTTGAAATTTAGTACGTAGACTCCTAGTGGGATCTGGTTCTGCACCTCTCCTTTTGGTTGAATTCGGGTGTTTCTAAAGGGATATTTTGCCCCTTTTTAGGGGGAAATCATTGTTAATTTCAATGCAAACTCAAGTGGTGTTATAATTTGGCGGACACTTGTCGATATATCGCCAGTCTTTTGGTCGCCAACTTGGCGACAAATTTGGCGATTTAAAAAAAAAAATCTGTTTGCAATTTGGGCACTGTTGGTGATATTTAGAAAGTAAACTATTGAACCACATTAAAATTGCCAGTGATGGGGAGATGATATTAAATTGGAGCAAAGGGAAGTCATGTGATGCACACATCAGCTCGTTTTGAAGAATTTTCCTGAATTGTAGTTAATTAGCGTAAGTGATACTCCAATAAATTTTAAACGAATAAAATCATCCAATCGATAAAACTACATTTTCTCCGCGCTGTTACTTGAATAATATAAAAAAGTAGACAAATACACTTTACTTTATGCTTACTTATCATGTTTAATAATTAAGGCCAAATATGTAATTCGATATTATGATATAATAAAAGTCTAAAATTCGCTATCTAATTATACTCTCAGTTACTTCCCAGTAGCACGTTAACAAACATAGTGGAGATTACAGCTAAAAGACAACAAATTATGGCATTGTTTGTCAATAACACATTAGTTCTACGTTTATTTATTTTCTTTTCACAAGGATATGTAATTCATCGATATTTAAAGAAAACGATATTTTACAACACCATTGTTGTAATACAAATGACCTAATAAAACTCGAAAACGTATAAAAATATGGAATAATTGACAGTCTATGCTGAAAGCCATTTCGAGCACAAAGCACCTCAGAAATTGCAATTTGCAACAAATCAGATTATGTGCCTTTCATTCGGTTGCATAAGAATGTTCTGGGGTTTCCTCTTGCCGTTCCTCATTATATAATTGTAGTCGATATTATATCAGATACTGAAGATAGTAAGAAAATAATAATCAACATTATCAACAATGAGAAATTTAAAATCAGGCTTAGTGACCAAACTAAAAGGTGGATTTGATTCAAACAAGAACTAAAGTTTAAAAAATTTAACTACATGTGTGTGTAAAAAAAAACACATTGATGTTGGTGAATAAAATCAATGTTTTAAAAAGTTCAAAAAAGGTTAAAAGATTCGTACGAGATAATTTAAAAACGCATAATTCCTGAATTGAAATATGTGTAAACATGAAAATTTTTTTCTAAAAAGAACTTTTGACATAAACGTTCAGCAAAAGAGATATTTTTGATGTGGTAATTTCAACAGTATTTTTACATAGGTGAAAAATTATGACATTGACGTCTACAGGAACATGTAAAGGCTATGCGGCTTCTGATTCCAATTGTCAATTAGATATAAGCGAACTTCATGGATAAGAACTCTTGAAGTAGTATGTGTCTATCGGAAGTGGCACCGTTGGTTCAGCATTAGGTTCTGCAGAAACAATTTCTCCCCAAATGTCGCCAAATGTAGAAATGCCATAGAAAGTAGTAGTATTATTTGTTGTATCATCTTTCTACGACTTAAGAAATGTAGAAGGTACAAATACATGTTCGAAGCATAGTAATATTTAATTAGAATATCACCATCTCTAAAATTTGAATTTGATATCCATTCTTTATTTAAAAAAATGCTGATATTTCCGTGTTTTTTTTTCCAACACAAAAGCCAGCGACATAGAGTATCAAAGAGAAAAACACAAAAGATTTAAGCCCTTGAGTCTGAGTATTTCAAAGACACTTAATACTATTTCTTTTCTTTAAAAGAAGAAAAATTCAAGTAATAAATTTTTAAGCACGCAGATAAGTGGAAAACGGAGCAATCTTGGATGTGATGGGACATCTCATTGCTTAGTCATTTATGGAGATTGGACGTAAAAGAATTGGAATAGCTTTCAGGAACCCATGAAGAACAGCATGGTTTAAAATGACTACGCACTGCAAATGCAACATTGACTTTCAGACGAATGGTTGAGATTAATGTGATAGATTTCCTAAGCACACTAGATATTACTTATCATACAATATAGTAGTTAACAAATTGTTTAGTGGTATAGTTCGTTGATATGTCAAACCCGTAAATAAATAAGCAAAACTCATCTTTAATATTCCTTCTTCTTTACCACTTTGATTTGATCGTGAAGTCGTAAATCAGGGTAATTTTATCGTAAATCAGGTTACACCGTAAGTCAGGATGATATTATTAACAATGCACCCAATCTATATATGTACAAATGAGCCTCTATATGAAAAATATGTATCAAGATGCTTTACAACCCAGAAAAACCCTATTCAAATGTTATGTATGGATTATATGCATGTTTTATATGTATGCCTCTTACGGTACCGTTTTCGATGTATTTAATAAAATAAAAAGCTATTAATATTTTTCAACAAATATTTAAAATTTTGTGGATTTTCTGCCACCTAGATGCTAACATGAGTTTAATTAGGCCTTTAGTTGTTTTTAAGATATCGTATCCCGTAAACCGGGGTTACTTTAGACAGACGGGGTAACTTTATAAAGTATAGTTTTTATAGTGTAGATTGATTCAAACCTGATTCCTGCTAGATGAGCATGCTTAGAGTTGTAGGAACCATTCTACGTGACTTAAGAACAATTTTTCATTTAAAACCAGCTTTTTAAACCCAAAAAAATGGAAAAATTGAATTTTGTTATTAAAAAAAACTCAGGCCATCTTTTGGATGGGGTAACTTTGTTACAAACCACCGAAACAGTCGTTTTAGATGGAGAAAACATGTTGTTACAAAGTAACCCCGGATGATGGGGTAACATTAATAAAAAAAAGGACCCCATCCCTCCCTATTAAATGTATCGAAGAATTTCAAACGGCAATTTAAAGCTGAGATGTTAAGCTCTCGTTTGGTTCACGAATTGTTGAAATATCTTGAAAAATGAGGGTGCTACAATACAAAATATGCGAAACCTGTATCAAAGTAACCTTGGTTTACGGTACGTAAAAATTTCTTAATTTTTCCTTCATAAACAAATTAAATTTTGTACCATATTATTTTTAATTGCATCAATCATAAGTAAATCACTTTTATAACATTTAACTGCTTAAATAATCTGCAATTTTTCTCGTATTCGGACAAAAATAGCTAAACTTTCAAGGGAAAAAAATATCTTCATCAACTATTTATGCGGCTATTAAAAAAATAAATATCTTTCCAGCCAGCTTAAAATGCCAAAGGCCATATTTTGAATAAAGTAACATACGTTAGTTAAGGTTGCCAAGTAAACAAAGGAACGAGGCATATCTGTTAAAAGAATGTCTTCGCGTAATAAATAATGCTCGGAAATTTAGTGCATGTTTCTCAATGTTCCTTTTACTTAGTTACTCTTGAAACCATTCCGAGGAAGAGAGTGAAGGTAATTACTAATTTATATGTTTCAAGAACTGGAAATACTGCAGTAAAATTTAATTAAGAAAGTAAACAAATGACGTTTCTTTTCTGCTTTGTTAAAGAAAATGTCAAAATCCCAAAGCTTTGTGTGTTTTCTCGTTGTTTGTTTTGTAAATAATAGTTACTCCTAAATGGTAACTATGATATATTAGTGATTCTTGTGCAATAAAATGTGGAGTTAGACACCCAACAAGCTAAGAATTTAGTTATACTGTTCTTGAAATTAATCAAAATAAACGTTTATGTGTTCACTTAATTTGTACATTTATTGTATGAATTGTAATTGCTAGGCATAAAAGGAAGTTTTTTTTTTCGCTGTGTTTTCATATTAATGTTTGTAGTCTTGAAAGCATCTACACAAGAGGAAACTAAAGGAATATAGTACGTCATAGTTTTACACTAACTTTAAAGATACATATCAACT
The DNA here is from genome assembly GCF_026930045.1 of Uloborus diversus. Classification (NCBI taxonomy): domain Eukaryota; kingdom Metazoa; phylum Arthropoda; class Arachnida; order Araneae; family Uloboridae; genus Uloborus; species Uloborus diversus. Next base: position 147,340,355 of record NC_072734.1, on the reverse strand, counting down.
ACTGTAAATATCGCATTTATTATACATACCTTGGAATAATGCTGATATAATGAAATCTTACTTGTTCTATTTAAATATATGTATGTAAATATATATTTTAATAATGAATCAGAGATAAAGCTATTTTAAAAGCTGAATTTTTCAACGAATATTTAAAATTTTGAGGAATTTCTGCTAACTAGATAATAACATGAGTAGAAAGTACAAATACATATTTGATGCATAGTAATATTTAATTAGAATATCACCACCTCTAAAATTTAAATTTTATATCAATTCATTAAAAAAAAATGTTATGTAGCTTAAGTTAAAAAATCTCCATTTCGGTAAAGACGGTAGTTTATTTATGATGAGTTAAATAGAGAAACTAAACTATGTGAAACTTATAGCTTATAAAACTTTTTGTTCAATCTAATTTCCGTTTGTCCCAACACATTTCAAAATCCGATGATAAATTAAGAATTTATTTTCCTACACTGTTATAAAAAATTAAACTATTACCCAATCACAAATTTTTGTGTAGTTCTAATAAAAAAGTACGTATTTAGAAAACTCGTAAGTATTAAATTTTCTATTAAAAATTATTCTTCGTTTACAAGCAAATTAGCAACAATTACAAAAAATTAAATTTGTATATGTTTATAGAAATCGTTGTTTAAACGCTTTTCTTTTTGTCCTTGTCAAGATGTTAACAAAAGAAACTAAATAAAAGATTTTAATCAAAAGTTAGATGGTTAGAAATCGCTTCACAAAAATAGCAAACTTGTAATTAAAACTGAATATTTAGTATCTATCCTATAAAATTTCGAAAACATTTTACGCAAGATTTTTAATAGCGCTGTCAAATCATCACACACTATTATACGAACTTTTGAAGAATCATGACAGATCAGAGTCAAACGTGTGCACAAATTAAGACTATTAATGATGGGAAACAAATAGATTTTAAGGAGTAAAAAATAAAGCAATTCAGTTCAAACTTGTAGCGGAAGCTGCTTTACTCACAGACAAATTTTACTTTTCAATTTTTGCTGATCTCTGGGAATGGATAATCGATCGGAAAAAACTTCTGGCAGAATCTACAACTTATCATCTAATATGGCAATTTTTGTCAGGTCAAAATCTCAAAGTTTTCAACCTCAAAAAGATTTTCTTAAAAACAATCTTTTTTGTCCGTGGATACAAATTCCGTTCACCCCGCGCACAGGTGCCTTTGTACCCATGGACATATAAAAAAATAATATATAACTAGGTCTGAGGAACTCAATTATACTAAATACATTTTCATAAGCCATTTTATGTTTAAATACATCAAACGTCCATTGAAAATAACCTTAAAAAAATATGCAAGATAAATTGAACTTTGAAAACGAATCAAAGTTTTTTTTTTCCTTTTTCTTTAAAATTTTCCTTAATTCTTAACATCAGTAAACTCTTTAAAAAAATAGTCTTAAGAGAGTTAATGATATTATTAATAAAATAAATATGTTTTAAAACAAAAAAAAGAAGGAAAAAAAACTAGATTCATGATAGTATGGCTCTCTACGTACCTACATAATAACTTCAATTTATATGCAAATTGAAACCTTTAAATAAAATTAACTCATCACAAAAAGCTCAGTTTAGATTAAATCAACAAAAATCTCGAAAAGTCGACTTCAAACGAAAGCAGGTGAGATTAACGGTCTAAAGATCCTAAAACAGGTGGGAGTTGCTTCAACACTTTAACTTCAAGCCTTACAGTCATCATTGTTGAGCAAATTTCGGACGTTGATGACAAGGCACTATTTTCAGGTATTTCTTATTGTAAGATGACTCATGTGTGTCCCAAGGAGACTAAAAATTGCTGTCCGTGGGTACAAAGGTATGCCATTTTGGTATTGCAAGGAAGTCACATCAACAGGACCACAGTTTTACAACATTAAAAATCAGAAACAAAACCTTCAAAATGTAGGGAATCATGATACAAACAACAAAAATAAATAATACAGTTCACGACGAACGGAAAAAAAGAAATTGCTCATGTTTTTCTTTTCTTTTTTTTTTTTTACTTAGACCCTACTAAAACCACAAAAAATGTGATAGAATCGCAAATATTCGTTTGAAGGCGTTAAAACTTCCAGGGGGTACTGGAGAGGACTGTGACACACATGTTGAACCCCAATTAGGATCTCTCTCGACGATACCCGGAATTTCCCGACCAACGTCCGTAGGTACAATCGTCCATTACAGCATCTTCCCCTAACATGCCTTTAAATCAATTCACTATAACAGCAAATACCACGAATCGCAAAACTAAGAGCACCAGGTCTTAATTCTCGGAACACGAAAACAAAATCTGATCAGCATAATTTCGAACAACCCCAAATAAAGAAATACAACTGAGGAATACAACTCTATTCACCTACTTGAAAGGCTACAGTCAATGATTATTGTTCTCAAGTGTGGGTTAAACAACTGTCATCAGAGTTATTTGAACTGCTTCATAATAGATGACCAGTCTTTGGAACAAAAGAATACATTCCGCAGCATATTATTTAAAACGCATTAACCGCATTTACCTTTTCCATTAGCAATAAGTCGTTTCCGGAACACTGAAGAATATCGGGGTTGCAAGTTTATGCACGCAATAGATTAATGCATGTGATTATGTACGGCCAAATTTGTACCAAGTTACGGGACTTATTTTTCCCCTTTCGTTGGCATACGTTAAAATGCGTAGTGATGTCTGACTCCGTTAGTTTAGCAAAATAGTAGACATAAAAATTATGAGTGATTTGCAATTTACATGATTTTATGCAGAAACAAATTTGCAGGATATGTTATTGTTCAATGAGTTATTCATTATTTTAATTTAATCGCTAGAGCTTTGTCCAGAAAAAGAAGGAAAGTGCTTTAGAAACAAATGAAAGCTAATTTCAGTAGCCGTAACATATTTTTGTGTACCTTCTAGGACTATGACCAGGGGTGCGCATAGAAATTTTGGAGCCCGTCACAAATGATTTGTAGCGGGCCCCTCCATATTGTTCACCCTTACGTCCCTACATATATTTTATTCTTCATTTAAAAAATTTCGGGCCACCTTCAGGCTCAGAATTGGGGGTCAACACATGTCTCTTCTCCTACCTGTGCACGATCCTAAATATAACCGAAGTTCTAGGGGCAATGAATGAATTTCTGAATGTTAATATAAAAATAGTTATTGAATAAAATAAAAAAAACCCGACTGCATAAAAACCAAAAGAACCAAAAAGAAAAAAAAAGTCTAGTAGTTTTGAACATTTTACTACTGAATAACTAAACCATTGAAATAGTTTATAATTGATACCTACATAAGACAAATCACAAATTCAAAAGCAGGATAGAAGGATCAACAGTCGAGGTCCATTCATTTTGACTAATCAAAATGCCCCGTAAATATTTGATTGGGCTGAGTTAGTTGTCAGACTAATATAGACGTTTAGCAACGAAATTAGAGTATACATAAGTACCGTCACAAAACTAAATACAGACAATTCACGATTACTAAAATCTAAAAGGACCTACTAAAAACTTCGACTTATTCGGAAGTTCGACTTACCGCTAGTTTCGGTTTTCGACATTTCAAATAAAACCATCGAATATTTTAATTTATATGTACACGTAACAGACAAAATTACAGAACTTAAAAGCTTTTAAGCATAATATACACAGTTTCCCCGTTAAGAGTTGTGAAGACGAGGTTGTGTCTGGTCTCGAACTTCTCCAGAAATCCAGCACCTGACTTGGAAATTTTCTATGATCTGTAATATAGCTAATTTCGTTACTTTCACACGCACCAAAGACCTACTTACAAGAATGGCATGGTCTTTATTTCGATACTGCTGGAACCACTTAAAAAGAGCTGATTCTACAACAGGAAAGCTGCACAACTTTATTCATTTCAAAGTCGGATTCATGGATTAATATCATTTTTTGAATCTCCTCTTTTTCTTTTAATATCGTAGATAGCGTAATTTGGAGGCATTCCATATTTCAGTGCAATATCTTTCTTTTTCATTGAGGGATTCCTTTCAAAGTCATAAAGAAGATTTTCTTTACTTTCTAAATTCAAGATTTTTATCTTTCGCTTAGACGTCTTTTACAGTAAAGAACACTCTTTCGTGCTGCCTCTCGAGAACTTTTTAGCAAATGATCGAACTAAAAAATGAAGGGGAACGCATCTTAACATAGGTCAGCCTTTGAATAAAATTACAATCAGATGACTTGACTACTTGACAGCTTAAGAGCAGATTCGTAGTCCTGCAATGTGTCTAAGTGTAAACAGTACAGTACAACAAAAGGAAACAAGCTATACTCGCTTCCGCACGTTTAACTCCTTTATCGCACATTGGCTCTATATGTGTTCTCCTTTCTTTAGAGGTCTATTGTGCAGGAATTGCAAGCGAAGGTGAAGGATTTTTTCTGTCATTGAATTACTTTTTTCTTACTTTCTTTCTTTTTCGTTTCTTCGAAATAAATTTCAAGTCATCTTTAAAGTAACTTCGAGTTATAGGAAGTTAACTTTGAAATATTGAGAATAATTAGCATGAAGTTAAAGACAAAAGGATCGAAACTTGATTTACAACTTCGAGTTATAGTAATATTTAAGTTATTTACTTCGAGTTCTTGCGAGTTGATTGTATGTCTAATTTGTGATTTTATTTTTTTTGTTTGTAAAATTTTTTTGTAAAAAAGGAAACAAATATCTTATTCAATAATATTAAGTTGATCAAATGTTTTACTGCGTGTAAGAAGTTAGGAGGAAATGCATAGCAAAATTAGAACCTCCAAGAATTACATATTCTTGTTTAATTACCTTAGTTTAAACGATTTCAACAGCCTTAAAATTGCATAAATTGCAATAATAATTGCAGAACAAGGTTCGAGTTTGTTCCAAGGATCCTGCTTTTCAATACAATGAAATTGATTGTGTTTCGTATGTTTTACCCATTGCAGACTGAAATTGAGCTTTAATATAAATCTTACCTATTGTAAAAATATAAAATATTGCAAAATCAGCTTTGACCGATATTTCCCTTACTCTTGGGTAATGGCAGTCAGAAATTTAATATACTACTTAATGGTTGTAAAATAGCAAATATGAGGATTTTCAATGACATCACGTTAAACTGAAATCTTTATTTTATTACATAACACCGCTTTTAAATATTACAAAAAAAAGAAAGTATAAACCTATTATGAAGTCGATAATTTAAATAAAAATCTTTCTATGGTAAAAAAAGGATTGCAAATATATGGGCAATGCCAATATGTTTACACAAGTTTATGAGCTTTTTGAAGCTCAAGTTAATTTTACTTTCGAGAGAACATGTTAGATCTCAGGGGGCTCCGCAATCACGCTCATTACACCCAACCGCATGTTTTCATTCAACGGCTAAAAAAAATTTACAAATGCTTAAAACGTTAATAAAACTTACGTGATACAACAGTATGGCTTACCTTGTTCTTGTGATATCAGTCTCGTTCCAAGAAATGTAAACATTAAGAGCTGATAGGGAATGAAACTATTATCTTTCTTATAAGGCGAAACGTCAAAATAGTATTTCTTACATAAGAGGCAAATGACAACTATCAAGATGGATAGCGCTTCAGTAGTTATGGAAATACGGAGCAAAGTAAAATGGTTAAGATGACAAATCGGAAATTCGTTTTTAAAATTAAAGTACCTAAAGAAATAACGCTGTATTTTATGATAAAACTGGCGTTGAAACAGTATTTTTTATTTCTGGCAGTAAATTTGAGTCTTCAAAAAAGGTGGGAAATTTTCACTTTTTTTTCATGGGGCGAAGTGAAAAATAAAATAATTTTCTAATGAAATATTTTCTATTTGATTATAAAACAAATTTTTGATTAAAAGTATCAATAAATAAAAAGTGAATGAATAAATGAAAATATAATGAAACAATATAAACGATTACTTAAATGAATAACTCAATTAATATATGAACAAAAATAAATGAGCGAGTAAAAGAATGAACAAGTAAGAAAGAAGTTGATGAATGAATAAATATCAGTGAATCACTAAATGAAGGAATGTACATGAACTAATAAATAAATGAAAACGTAAGTGATTTATATTAAATGATTGAGTGAGTGAATGAAAAAAACTAGTTCACTTTGATTCATCCACTTTGCCCCGTATGTACTTGACTAATTGTATAATTAATTTAAAATACGAAAATGCGCTTAATATTAACTAAATTAATACTTCATTAAATGTTAGGAGGTCTCAATTAATATTTAAAATGTTAATAACAATAACTTTATCATTTTATAGCAACAAAAATAATTTTTGACCTACCGCAAAATATTACAATATGTGTATCCATTTTTTAAAATTGCCTGTTTTACCAAATCTTTTAATCTTCAGCGATATTTTTTTCCTGGCTGGAATACACTACATACGATACTACATAGTTAAAATAATACCAGATTGGTGGACCTAAAAGCAGAGTAAATATTTCAACATTTCACTTTGCCCTATGTTTCCCTACATCTATAAACAGACGTGAAATGGCAGCACCAATCAGTTTGAATCTGAGTTATTCACGTTACGAGAAGTCATAGTGACCGCCGTTACCTCAGTATCCCATACATGTGTTTGTAATTGATTTTTTTTTTCTTTTTGCTTTTTAAGAACCGAAAGCAAAAATTTCAGTTTTATTTTAAAGTGTGTCTCAAAAAACAGATGACATTTGACAAATGATCAGAAGTTGAATTGCTTTTAACTTTTAGTCTCTATAACTGATATTTAAAAAAACACTTGCGTAAAGTTTGCAATATTCAAAACAAGTACTTTATTAGCATTAAATCGCTTCAAGTTTTTAAATCTTTTAGTAAATTAAGAAAAAGATCAACATGACTTTAAAAACTTGAACTTTTATTCTTAGAATTAAATTTCCAATATAGCTTTAAAAAAGCGTCATTCGTTACATTGAAAATTACTAGTAATTTATCGTTCAAGGATTACCGTGTTGTCTTATCTCTCTCTCTCTCTCTCTCTCTGTTTTTTTTTTTTTTTTTTTTTTTTTTTGTAATTTCAATGGCAATGGAGTAACAATGTCAAGTTTATGTTAGTCTGATCAAATGTTTTGTGTTTTAGTTGCCTCTTCGTTTTATTTATGTAGTCTTTGTCTGGCATCTTGACCGGATGTCTGCTTGAGCGATCCGCAGACTTTCTTCGTAAGCAAAGCTGTTTTTAAACTCAGTCTATAACTAAGTCTAAGACACTAAGTGTAAATTGTATTTTTTTTTCACTGCTGGAAAGTAAAAGGTTATTAGCACTAGTTAAAGGTAAGTAACCTATATGGTCAAGATACCGATTTTATGAGAGCAATGTCGAAGTCAAGATGGCGACGCACGAAAGTAGACTGCTAACAGTTTGTATCTGCGTTTCCGAAGTAATTAGTGAAGAGGATACACATATAAAAGAAAATGTAAATCATGAAAATTCTACGCTAGTATTCCTACATAATAGTTTGTGAAACTATTAATACTTTTATATTTCAAAATAGAGGCAGCTTAAAAGAGAGTTTTAGCGATTGTCTATAACCAAGAGACGATTTAAAATTATAAAATGGCATTTTCTTTAAAAGCGAAATAAATTAACTTATTGCAACATGTATTGTTTGAATGTTGTTTATATTCCATTTTTAGTGTCTTTTTTCATTAGGTCTTCTTCACTTGTCATGTTCTTGTTCATTTATTCTTATTTACCGTTCATGTAATAGAAAGGATTTCGGTATGTGTACCAGAACAACTTTGCAAGTCTTTGCTGCATCTTGATTAATTTCCAAATGCCTAGTTACCTATAAGGGTTATTTATATGATGCTAAATTTATCCCTCAAGTGCCTGATATTTAAGAAAATCAATTCTAAACATTATACTCGGCTTTTATTTCTGATTTAAATCATAGAGAAAATGCTTTGAAAATCGGTTCATTTTAGCACAGCGAATGGGCAAGAATTAAAATCGCAGCAAAAAATAATAATCATTTAAATGAAAAAAAAAAATGTGTATTCAAATATATTAAAACACTGATAATTACCAAAAATAGATCGTACTGTATTAATAGATATAAGTTATTTGTCGATGAACAACGATAATTGGGCATTCTCAAATGTATGAGGCCAAACAAAACGTGCATGTTGAAAACGGTGAAAAAAAAATATTTTTTTAAAAACTGCCGTGAGCTATTACATTACCATGATGCAATTAACAGATTTAAAACTGATTTAATACTATTCATTACTGTTTTTTGTTAACAACAGCATAGCTTCACATGGTTTTCATAGTATTTTAAAATACGTACCTTAGGAAGTAAGAAACCAAGTATTTTATTTTAATTCTCATAGTGTTAAAATTGATTCAACAGCACATTCAGTGTTGTTTTTATTGAATGTTAACAACAACATATCCATGAATGATTTTCACAGCTATTTAATAGATTAACTTAAGAAAGTTAGCAGATACGAACTTTATACACTGTTAAAAATTCAGGAAGATTTTCTGGTAATTGTTACTGTAAAATTGCATCGCCGACGCATCGCTGATTTTTACGGTAATTTATACCGGAGAAATAAGCGATCCCAGCGCCAACTAGTTGCTGTGGCCTACCGAGGAAACCGTAAAATTTTACAGTAACATTTGATTTTAACGGTAATAGTTACTTGCAACATGGATGCCAGTAACAATTACCGTAAATTTTCCGGAAAATTTTTAACAGTGTAGTAACTGCTTTTTTCTGACGAGAAGTTTTTAAAATGACGATTCCTGGCTCGAAAAGGTTACGAGAGACAGTTATGATTGTGCGATAATATCCATAAACGTTTATAATTCATTGGATCATAAATGAATTGTGTCGTGTCAAAATTATGCAGCTATTTGTCTTGCTGATTCTTTAAAAAAATAACGCATTCACTGCCTGAAATGCAAAACTCGTAGGTGTCAGATGTGTAAGAACCTTTTGATTTTCCCTGTTTTGCCGTTCAAACAGCCTTAGTTCTCACCAAACTTGGCCAAGGCCATACATGTCGTTTCTCGGGTTTAAGCAAGCTGCTAAACAAGTTTTCGCATTCGTTTTTATTAATTTCAACTAGATCATGCATATGAAACATTGCATAATTTTTTCGAAAAGGTTTTTTACACCTTTGATTACTGAAACTGTTTCATTTACAAATTGTACACCTTGTGAAGGTAATTTTGTTAACGATTTGAAAAGAAGAAAATGTATTGCGAACTTGTTTTGTATACTATTACATACAGTATTTTAACCTATTTTTAAAATCAATCTGTATTTTGTATAGTTATTTATATATGATTTTCCTTTTTGTGTAAAAAAAATTATCTTAAAACTTTTAAACATAGTTTCCTTTTTTAATACATTAAGACACAGCGGCACCGTGTTTCTATGAAAAGAGTTTGGTGAACTGAAAAAAAGAAAAAAATCTGCCAATGTACCAAAAAATATGTTTTTATTAATTGAAACATTTTTTTTAACCAATCACCAATATCATAGTTTAAATGTTTGGTAGATGTTTTCAGAAAACAGAGGGAAAGAAAAGCTACTACAATTATTGCTATATAATGTTGCGGAAAAATCTCTTATTAAAAAATAATCAGAAAAAGCGTTTTTGATTCTCCAGGGATAGTTCATACTATTTTAATTTAAACAAATGCAAACGTAAAAATTCACCATGATAACATTCAGAGAAGAAAAAAAATCTCCTGAAAAATACCAAAAAAACTTTTAACTTTAATCATTTTTAAAATCATTCAAAACACAGAAATGTCCTGAGAGAACTTAAGAAAAACTAATATTTTGTTGCTTCATTTAAAGTAGTTTGTAATCGTATCTATAAACTGTAAAATAAAGTAAAAGAAAGAAACTGAAATGTAAAAGAGATACGGCATTTGTCCTAAATAAATACAAGTAACCTGATCCATAACTCTTATGACCAATGCACAATTCGAAACGAAATAAATCTTCAGCCAACTGTTCTCGTATATAGGGTGGGTTCATCAAATGTTATTAAGTCCAACACCACCTTTTTTCTGTGTAGGACAAAAACATTTGCTTTATCGTAATTTAATCGTCATCAAAAAGCCTAACTGATGATAAAGCTTTATCGACAAGCAGTATTTTATCAACAGTCGAAAGTGTAGCAACAGTTCACACAAAAGAGTCTTGTCGAAATTGCACTATCTTATTTCATATTAAATTGTGTTTCTTCATTATTCAATGCACTTTACGACGATAAAAAAAGTTAATTGCTGTAGAAAACCTAATTTATGTAGTTGATGAGTTTAAGAAGAAAACCTGTGTTGCGTACCTAACATTTATCCTATAGTTCGGTTACCCTAGAAAAGTATATTGCAGCCAATAAGGCAATGATTTTCTTTATTACGTGGCCTCATTATGATTTCATAGGATCGGGAGGAGGATATGCTCCTCTGCTGCATATACTGCACATATGAGCACAAAGTGTGCGCAAGAGTGACGAAAAAACATTAAATAGCGACCAATATGCGCTACCAATGTGAAGATTGATCCTTCTGTTTCCAATTGAAGTAAATATGGAATTTTCGACAGTGTTTTTGAGTTAGTCAAATGCGTTGAGATAGAAAAGCATCTTTATACTAGCAATAAAAATATTATTTTTTTAGTTTGATATTACATTCCGGCACTTTTTTTATAGTGTGCCCTCTTGGGGCCTTTCCGTTTTGGGCCACATCACCTTTACTCTTAAAAACTGCTGGAAAACGTAACTGAAACTTAAACTTTCATGCGAAACTAATGCTGTTTCTTATTTTTTACGACTTATGGGATGAACAAGCAAACTTTGGTACAAATTGAGTCATCAAATCAGAAAAATACTAGTCCAAGAACCTTAGGTTGACTTTATTCGGCGCAATTTTTTCATATCTGTGCGACAGAGAGAGATGAAGAAATCGTTAAAGAATAAAGTATAATGAACCAATTGTATCCGAATAATCCGTCACTCACTTAGTTTATCATTGTTACATTCCGCTGCGATGACATTGCCATAATTTATCAAATTATATCTCCCCAGCTATCCGCAGCGTGTCAATTTGTTCAACTAACAATCAGACGTAATGTCAGTTTCAATTTAAAACTTAATGAACTTTGACAGTCAGGTAAACTAAACTCCATTACATGGATTAATCAAATACAAGTTCTCTCACATGCACAGAAATTATCGAGTGTGGGATAACATAACTTGAATTCATCCTTCATAGCGCAACATGCAAAATACATTTGTATTTTGATTTCTATTGCGTTGTCTATTTGCTTTTAACCATCACTCAGAGTATGTGCAAAACTAATTATTGCAGAACTCACTTACGTACACATGTGCATGCTCTTTGCAGCTTCGTTTCGAGAATTTTCTTTGCAGAGACCACGATGAAAGTATATGTTTTGTAATAATAGTTTACTGTATAAATTAAAGTACTTTAAATGCGCAAATCATTTTTTTTCCAATTTTTGAAGAGTAGAAAATATTTGTTTTCGTTCTTACATAAAAAACATGATAGTATAAAATTCTTACTCTGACACAATTACAAAGAGACATTAAAAAATACTTATTAAAATTCAGGAAGATAATAAATAGAAGCAACTGCCTAATGACTAATAATTTAAAGTTATTACACATTACATGCTAAGGCATATGTGTTAAAATCTGAAGCGCTAAAAATTATATAGCTTTTGTAAATAAATTCATGGTAACCTTTTGTACTTAGGGGAGGGGGGGGGGAGAGAATCATAAATTTATCTGAAAACTTCTAGAATTTTTAGTCTGAAATGGACCTTTCCCCCCACCCGAAAGAACATGACTACAGGCAAGTTCCGAAAATAAATACTGGGATAGTTAGAAAAATATTGTTATCTTTAAACATACTTCGATTTTTTTTATTAAAGTTCCTACGCAGAAGAATTTTTCTTCCCAATCGGGCAGAGAAGCCATTTGGCCTTAACCAGACCTAGTGAGCTCCCCGACAAGGCATCAGTCTTTTATGTGACACCATTATGGCGCTGATGCATGACACAGTTTTTGACGCCCAGTTTCCACCAGATGGAAGCACTTGGGCTCTATTTGATGCGAAACTACACTAAGAATTTGATTGCGACGAGAAAATTCAAAGCCAAATGAATACCAATTGGATCTTTTACGTGCCGCATAATGTGACGACATGGGTGCTGATGCTTTTCTGCACCTCGAAAATCCACTTAGGTCAGAACCAGGGCCCAAGGCGTAAAAGGCCAGCGCCTTACCATCACGCCACCAGACGGCACGAAGAAGAATTAAAATAGCACAAAATATAGCCAATATTATCAGATAATTAGTTCAGCACATAAACTGAAAAATATAATTCAAAATTATCATTTATACTACCTTGCTTATCGCATTAGGAGCAAGACTGTAAGCTTTATGAACATGACGAAAACCAGTTTAAAAGCAAACTGAATAACATATTTCATTTTATAGAAAAAGGAAATATTACATAGGAGAAAATGTACAACCCTGTTTGCTTGCAATGGAAACATTTCTTCAAGAAACATACAAACAGTAACTTGCTTTACTTGGGAATAAATATCTCAAAATCGTTTGAAATATTTATGAAACATTGCATTTCAATATATCTTCTGTATTGACAGTGTCAATATAGAATCGTGATATGATGCGACATATAAATACTATATAAATAAAACGTATTTAAATTTTCAAAAACTTTTTACAAATAGATCCTCTTGCATTTAAGTGGATTTTAAATTCAATCGAAGAATCTAAGCGCAAAGCATTCTGCTGCCTTAGATGTTTTCGAAAGAAATGTTTGAAACAGATTCTGCCTATTAAATACCTACCGAGTTTAGTGCTATATTTTCAGACATTTCTAAAACTAAATGAAATGATTCTTGCTTCTTTCTCAGTTTTAAATAGAAGAATGCATGAGTGTTCTAATATTTTCAGTAGGAATAATTCATATATTATTATACTGTATATGGTAAGGGTTGTCCCGATGGGAAATCAGAATAGGTCACTATGACCGCTTAAAACTTTTTCAATTTCTGAAAATTTGGATTGGCGATATAGAATTTTTTTAGACAGTATTGAAATGATGCAACTGTTTTTTTTTTTTTTTTTTTTGGTCAAATTTAATGATTTTTAATGTACGTCACACATGTAGGAATATTATGGACGTACTTTTAACTTACTTATTTATTGACTCACAACTATTACTTAAAATTATTCGGTAAATTACGAGTTTCATCCGGTAATATAAGAATTTCTTGTTGCAAACACAAAATCGTTATTGCGTTTTTCTCTGCCATGCTACAGTTTGCGTAAAAAGGCATGCTTGCAATCTACAAGCATTTTTCTTGAATGGGAAAATTCTAAAACCGGAAAACTAATTTTTTCCTTAGGGTAAAGCTGCGCAGTTTATTTTTCAAAATTCAACAATCTAAAACTACTGTACCTTATATTTACTTAAGTTTTTACATTTTCCAAGCTTAATTGAAATTGTAAATACATTTGGTTCTTAAAAAGCAATTACGCTGTTGTAGAGAGCAACTCAGATTAGTTTTGGAATGTCCTGAGCATAAGCAATATTTTTTTTCTCAAAGATGCATATCTCAAGACGCATTTAAACAAAACTGGTAAATAAAATTAATTGATATATTTATCTTGAGTATTATTTTGTATCAATTTTGATACATGACAAATTTAAAAAAAAAAGAACTTATAAACACAATATAATTTTCAGTGCCTGCCCAACAATAAGCAAGTTCTTTAGGGAAAATAATATTACAATTAAATTTAATCACTTTTCTGTGATTAAATTTGAAATGATGAATGAAAAAATGATTAATTGCATTTCAACTCAGCATCAAATATTTGCTTTCAAAGATCATTTTGGAAAAAAAAAAATAATATTTTTTTGGGCTGGCTAAGCGAAGATGATTTCTGTTTCGATCTTAACTTCAATTATTTTATTCAGTTATTTTAATGAATGTAACGATAAATCTGTTATTTTAATCTTTGAAGCACAGAAACATTATTTATCGACAAAACAATCGACATTTATTTTTGGCCAATATGTATAAAATACCAGTTTAATGTTAACACACACACACACATATATATATATACATATATATAAATCAGATGTAGGTTGAATACTACGGAGAATAGCTATTTCAATCATTGGAGCAATTCATCAGCTTGAATTTGATACCAGTCAAAACAAAAAGGCAAGGATTGTGAGAACAGTTTCGTGTTTACTCAATGAACGTAAAAATGAATCATTCAATATTTGTTCTTCTGCGGCAAGCTTTACTGCACTGAGGTAGAAAATCCACGGAAACTTTAGTAGCTGTTTACTGCACTAGTTTCCTTAGTCGTCGTTGTTGTTTTATGAGTGTTTTACTTTTATTCCAGTTGATCATTCATTTTTATAATCTTACATTCATAACATACTTCGGTAATTTGACAAAATTTTAGAAAACACTAGCATACGTTTATTATATCCTCAGCATTGGCACGACAGGCAGAGAGATAGACAGACAAACCAACTGATGCACATTTCCTCCGTGTAAAAACCTTACTTTCCGATTTTTAATTTTTCGCGATTTATGTCATTTCTCTTTCTATTTCTTTTGAATCTTAGGCGATATTTTTAGACTGTCTTAACCATTTTTTTTTTACGGGAAAGTGGTTGAAAACGACTCGATTTTATAATAAGAAACACTGAAGAAAGAGTGAATGTCCATTTTGTGAAACTTTAATAAATGTGAGTTCTCTCCGAGGAGAAAATTCTCTTCGCGTCCCTGCCTAAAAAAAAGCTGATAAAAAACATCTACATTATTTTTTAATAAATAAATGCAACATTCATAAATAAAGAGTCGCATCGTACCCGGTGTCAACAATTGTAGTTTTTAATGTATCTTATAATGCACATTTTTAGCAATATATGCTAACAGTTAATAAAATTTCTCTAGATACAAAATATTCAGAAGATCAAACTAAAGCAAAAATGTTTCAAGGTACACCTTGGCGCAGCCGACGAAAAAGATAATCGACATCAAAGGACGAAACACTTAAGAAAGAGACTGTCAACTTCTATAAAGCTTCAATAACCATTTCATCGGTTTCTTCGAAAACCAATAAAAACCAAAATATTCTAACCACTAACAGTCCACTCAAATATTTCCGAAAAAGGACGGAAACAAATTTGAATTTTATGGCGTGTCTAAAAAATGCTGACACACGACACTTAGGAAGATCTCTGTAAAATCTCCGACGGGAAAGAAGCTATAAAAATTGAATGTAAAATGACCTAATATATCGAAGTTTTCCTGGAGAAATCGCCCAAGACACTTTCTTTTTCCTTCTTTCGCTGATATTTTACGTATTCCTCCAACGTTAGGGAAGTTTCTAATATGCTTTCGATAGGGGATGGACGTATTTCATGGAAAAAGCAATAGAGCCTACTTTTTAGCGTTTTCTCTTGGCGCTATCTTTATTGAAATGCGCCATAAAACCTGCTACTTTATTCACTGCAATGACGTTAAGGGATTCTTGCAAATTCAGAGCGTGGTGCGCGGAATTGAACGTCTACATTGATGGAGAAGAAAAAAAAAGATATGAGCTCAATTTTTGCCTATTTGAGGAGGTGTTGGAATCGATTTTTGCTGAGATTAAGTCACACATAGTTTATTTTTATGAGCGAAGTATTTATTGCGAATAATTTTATCCGCGTCAAGTCAAGCTAGAAATTCAAGAAACAATCGGGAAACGTCTAGTCTTTTATTTGGGAAATAACTTGGAGGGGAAATCGACAGTTTTTAAAAAAAAAACAAATCTTTAAATTTTGCCATCAAGATTCATCAAAAAGAATAAAATGTAGACATTATGAGATATTGAATAAGCTTCATTTTAGCAAAATTATAAGTTTACAGTAGAACCCAGTTATTTTCAGCTGCGTTTGACAACGAAGCAGCTGCACCGATGATGCCATAATGTGTGTTACATAAACTTTGTCGCACTTTTTGTACTTTAAATTTTACCTATTAATACCTATTTAACAATTTAAGCGCATAGTACTAAACCCCACAGATAAAAAGAAATGCTTTTAGAAAAAAAAAATAAAAACAAAAAACTGCGCTAAAAGTTAAAAAAAAAGTATTATTAGGGATATTTCAATCTAAATTAAAATAAAACTCACGAACTTGTATAGAAAATATGCTTCCATTTGAATTTGTTCAGTCTCGTTTTTTTTAAATAGGGGAGCAATCTTTAATGAAAATTAAGCTCTGCTCAGTGATTCTGTTTGATTTGAAAAAAAAAAAAATATTGGTGATAACCGTGTTTATTATACGAAGCAAATAAAAGTTGCTTTATCTTTGCTATATATAAATATTCAACTATCCTACATAGGTCAATCCATTATTAAAAATAAAAAAGGTAGAAGTTTAATCTAGCGTAAATCAGTAAAATTAAAATTTTAATTATGTATTGAAATGTATTTGCTATTTTAAAAATTCTTATTTAAGCAATAAAAGGGAAAAGACTCACTAATATTCGGAGAAATAAACAGTTTTCAAAATCAGTCCACTTTGATACCATTGATTTTCAGTAATTTATAGACTTTACTTACCTAAAATATAAAAAAAAGACACGTTAGAAAGCATTCATATATAGACATTTTTAAGTTAAAATAACTGAATAATTGCATAAGCATGAAAAATGATGAAATGTATTAGAAGACAGTTTGAATAAAACATCAGTAACAATAGTATCACAATCTCAAGTTCACAATGCAAAATATTTCCAGTACAATTTGTGCTTTTTTCCCCCCGAACTGCGAACACTTCATTTTACAGTAATATTTACCTAAAATTTACTTTTAGGTAACCTAAAATTTTTAACATTGTATAAGATATTTCTTTTCCACGGAACAAAAGTATTGACAGTATGGTGGACCCTGGAGGGAAAAGTATATTTAATCATATTTGAACTCGTGAATTTCAAATTACTGAGTCCAAAATGAAAAGAAAACAATATTCTTATAGCGGGACAATAAAATGAGGGACACTTTGGAATTTTTAATTTCCTTTGAATAATTCAGAACTAACCAACGAGTTTTTCTTCCTTCACCAAAACCTTAAACAAAATCTTGTAGAATGTCTAGTGAATTTCATCTCTAAATCACCAAGTTGACTTTCATAGAATTCACCAGCAAATACGTCCAGTAAGCATCTTTGAATTTTAAATTCCGAGTTTTTTGAAAACGAAAGGAAACTTCATTTCCACACAAACGCGTTTCACCCTTGACAGTCTTAATAATATGCAGCTTTTACGCTTTGTTGAAATCGTGGTGTATCACGTGGCTTCCGTATTTGCACTTGCGTGGGAGTTTGAAAAGGAGTTTAAACAAGGTACGAGGATATGCCAATGAACCTTCAGTGTCCGCGCTATCCTTTTATCACTTTTCCTGTCTTTTTATTCGTTCTCCGTATCGTTGGCCTTTGGGGACTCAGCATGTTTGAAAACAGTAATTTCCCGTAGTTAAAACCTGCCGCTGAAATGTAATAACGTAGTCTGGCGTCTGGAGGTATTTGCGTGATTTCGTTAATGGTGAGGGATATTAAAATTTGAATAAATGTGCATTACAGACATTAAATATGATAACGATCGAAGTAGGGACTCAACTTTCATTCCTTGGTGATAATTAGTAGTTGAATGTTGAGATTATTTGTTTACATAGTCATGATGTGAAATAATTGAAATAAAAAGAAAAAAAAAAGACAAAGTTCTTAGTTTTAATCGAATGTGATATTTTTTGTACAACTACTTCATTTTGAGTGTCGGAGCGAAAACAGATACAGATATGAATATAGATATTTTAAGAACACATTACGGTAGAATTCATCTTCCTACCATAATAGATTACCATAATAAATTCCTACCATACCCGTTAAACCTCCCTTCTTGAACATGCGTAAAATTTGAAGAAAACTGCATGATCTACGCATATCTTTCATACTATTGGACCACTAAATAGTCTCTGTTTTTAGTTAGTTCCCTTAATGAATTTCTCAACAATTTGAAATGCCCATTGTTAAGAAAATGGTTTAAAGAAATACAAAAGATTCACAACGAACAATTAAAGCAGCATAGCATGATTCAGAGTTCACAGCAAATGCAGAGTAAATTTTCAAACAGAAGGAGCATTAAAGGAGTAGCAATTTAATGTAACTTTGAGTCACAATTTTACTTTTTTAAACTTCCACACTCATATTTGAATAGCTACATTATATTGTTGACTCAACACATAACAAACCCTCCAAAACTGTTGTATATTTGTCCAAATTTAAGAAAGAGTATTTTTTTAATCCCTTTAAAGCAAAAACTTGACGTAGTTAAAAGCTATCCTGCTATTTAGGGTAACTTTAACAGTGCTTTTTTTTTGCAGAAAAATAAATTTTCCAAATGTTTAGAAATTGCGTACGTCACAACATCACACGATTTTTTAAAAATAATTTATAATATTGCAAATAAAATTGTAATTCAGGAAGAACAATTTCAGCAACTTCGGAAATAACTTACAAACAGTAACTTTAGTATCCATAAATAATGCAATAGTTCACAACCATTCTGGTACAGCGCAGAATGGGGCCTTAATTTAAAAAAAACAAAAGCTAAATATACTAAAAAAATTGGAGTGGCGTAAAGTTAACCAACATGGTTAAAAATTACCCTAAATGATAGTATTACACATTACGTAAATGTTTTATAGCAATTAAAACACTGAATTTTACTCTATTAGTACACAACTCTTTTCTTCGTTTCTTATTTAATGAGAAAATTATTAATATTAAAAAAAAAAAAAAAAAATCTTCATTTTCTTCCCATAAAAATGTCGGTTGGATTTACTTTTACTTGATAACAGATACGTCAAAATGTCAATGCCTGAAAATTTTATGAAAACTTTTTGATGCTTGAACCTATTTTCTATTGAAAAAATAATATACAAATAAAATAATAAATAAAGTAAAAATAAATTAGTAGTAGAAATAATACTTAATTAAGAATGTGCTAGATATAGGGAAAACCCAGTTATGCAGTTTTTTCATGAAGTCGGAGTAATTTTGCTAGAGGTTGTTAGAGAATAATTTTCGAATAGTCCAGCATCTTTTCACAAAAAACACGTAATACAGCAAAATGCTAATTTGAAAATAGGTGTTACGGAGGACCTCCATGAAATGGAAAACATTCAAATGCGGTTTTCTCAAAATTAGCTGTTTTTTGTTTTTTTGCCTGACGGGGTTTTTCCTTTGCACCTTTCACGTGCCTTTGCTAATAGCGGCGTTTTGCGTTTGGCATTCAGCTTAAAGCATGGAGTGTAAATGCAATAAGAAGTGTTTAGAGGGTCGCTTAAACCGAAAAAAAAATGATCCTTTCCTGCTTTGTGTCAATTATTTCCATGTAACTAGCGTTTTGCACGCATTATTTTCAAAAATTTATTACATTTTCTTGTGCGCACTCGTTAATTTCATTATGGCAAAGTTATTTGCGAACCTTATATTTTCCTCGAAACGAAATGGCATTAGCAATTTTCTTCTAAGGGTAATTGCATATCATTGGCAGAACATGCTGTCTTTTTAGCTGTTAGCAAAAGCTCTCTCATTATACGGTAGGGAACCTGTAGTGTACTTTTTTTCGTTATTTCATTTGCTTAAAAAGGTACTGTCCAACCACGGATTGCATGGAATTTTCAAATGTCCAGTAAAACGTCCAGAATAAGGGGGGAAAGTAAAAGTTTGATGCTCGTATTCCGCTCATTTGAATGAGACTCTGCTTCTGCAAAAGCTGAAATCAATAAAAAATAAGATTCGTCCATTTCCGTCTGTAAAACGGATATTTGTCTTTCCATGCAATCCGTGGTCAGACTATACATTCGCTGTAGGATAAGGTTTGTACTTTTATACAGAGTAAGTCAAAAGCATTGGGAAAATTTAAGGATGCTAGAAGGAAGAGGAAGAAGCAAGTATATGGCAGGAATATAGGGTCGCCAACGCAAAGTTGTCGCGCTATTTGCACACGAAGCCAGAAAATGATATATGTAAAACCTGTCACAAATTTACTACACAAAGCCCAATTTAGACAACATTTTAATTTTACAGGCCTGCAGCTGTAACATGCTTCGCAATGACAAAGCATTGACTGTCGCAAAGACGAGCCATTTTCATCGATCGCTGCGCCTTTGTTGTAACGCTTGCAATAGATCTTCTGCAGACAGTAACTTTTAACAGGTGCTCTAGATCTTTCCTAAAAACTAAATAGCTGAGTAAAATCATCTTTGTGTAGTAAATTTGTTACGTGTATTGCATTCATCTGTTAGTGGGTGCAAAACAATTTTCCATGCAGCGCGTAAGCAATGCGTTTGAGACCATATGAAGCAAGGAGAATCATTAGGCAAGGAGAAGGCAAGGGATGTAAGTGGAAGAATTAAAATTTGGAGATAACTAGTAAAAATGGTAGTTGAATCTCTCATCTGTCTTGGAGAAAGAGACAATACTAGTAGTCAGATGCTGTTATACAGCATGTTCTAGACAAGCTTTTCAATAAAAGCCTACCTAGACCATTATTTTTGAACGCATTTTACTCAAAACTTGAAAATATCCACTTATATTCCCTTGTTTCTCACTGCGTCATGTGTTTCACATTGATTCTTGATTCTTATTGTCTCCTCTAATACCCCTTAAAGCTTTAACCATGAGTTCAGACTCACCCTGTATACATATATAGCAACAATTAAACGGCAAGTGAATCACGAAAATAATTTCAAATAGAAAATTATCTTACTCGCAAAAAAGTGCCGATGAAAAACATTAGTCATAATCATTGAAAAGGGCGTCGATCAAAAAACCTGAGGAGCTCAAGCACTAAATGTAGGTTAGCTGATTATTAAAACCCTCCACCACAAGTTACCTCCACCAAAAATTACTTTTTCTTTTTACAATTTCTTAAGTAATATAACATTAATGCGAACAACTACGGGCGTGCACTGGGGGGGGGGGGAGGTACACCTGTTGTCCCGGGCCCGAGCCTGAAGGGGGTTTAACTGCTTTGAAACTAGCGATGAAATATAAGAAAAAACGTTATGGAGGGGGGCCCGGAAAAGTCGTTTGTGACGGGCCCCAAAATTACCTTGCACACCCCTGCTAACAACCCTAGTGTAAGGATAATATTTACGACTCGAGAGCACATTGAGTACTTGTTTATAACGAAATGAAATTGACGCCCAAACTCGACTTGAATCGCACTGTGCATAGGACACCTAACCTGAAATCTATTAACCTGTAATCTGTAAATGCTCACTAAATATATTGTAGATAATGTTATTTAACCTGAAAATATAAACTTAATCAACAAATACTGACAGCAGTGATAACGTTAACTGGAACTTAAGGTCTTTAAGGACACTATTTAGCAACTGCATGAAAATGACATTTGGCTAAATAAAAAACAATTTGTTTGCAACGTACTCTGATACAATCTTGAACTTAGTGTTGTAACTCGCTAGAAATAGAAGCAATTAACATGTAACCCGAGAAAAAAGTTTGGAAACGGGTGGTTTTGGTGTTTCTCTTTACCTTTTTGTTTTGAAAGCGCACTCAACACCCGAGCACTACAAAGGTAATTATTTGTCCTGTGTAAAAGAAACCATGGCTGAAAGATGCAAGTTTTGTAAGTGAGTTTTAAGTGAAGTTTTAAGAAGTTAGAAAAAAATTGTGTGTTAAATATAATGAAGATAATTCAAAGCAATACTTTCTTATTATAGAAAACAAAACACATGATAATAATTTGCATCATGTTTATTTCAAGGGTGTGATGAAATTTTTAAAAAAAATAACGAATTTCAATATTTTATTTAGTACTTCAATTAGTTATGCTGAATACGAGAAACAATAAATAAATAAATAAAAGTTAGAATTGCTTCTGACATCATTCTTGCTGATTCTTATGATTATGACTCCTTGAATAAAATATGACAACCGTTTTATTCCATTATCACCAAATTTTTGTAAATGGTGCCATCCCCCCTTTTTCGGTTTTTGGTGGTTTCATAGCTCTTTTTTTTATTTTAAGAGGAATAATTTATTACATTAACTAGTCACATTTTTCTGAGGCGCCAGAGAGATGAAAAGGTCAGAAACATGGAAATGTGTAGCACGTTGGGATTTGTTTTACAAATTCTCATTTATGTTTTGCTGGAAAACCAGAGTATCAAACTTACTCATATAGACGCCATTCTGAAAAAAAAACGGTATTAATAAAAAAAAATCAAAATGAGAAATAAAACAAAAAGTACTTAAAGAAACCGCATATTGAATACGAGTCGCACCACAGCTCTTTAGTAAAGAAAGTTCCGGCATTATTTATATTTATTCATGTTACATTCACAATTAAAATGAAATTAAATTTGCTCAGAAAACAGATATCATGTACATTTATAATTATGTAACTTCACCACCCCCATTGCTCATGACTGTGTCAATACCCTCAGGAGGTTTCTCTACTTGCAACAAATGTTCGTGCTTGTGAAAATTTTCACCTCTCTAGCACTTAAGAAAAATCCTAATAGTTTTAGTAGAATAATTTGTTCACTTCCAAATAAAAATAATGGTTTCGAAACGGCCGAAAACTGAAACAAAATGTGGGGCGCAATTAGTGAGAAGTGATGAAGAAAAATGATGGTCATATTTGGAGTCAGACGATCATTTTACATAAGAATAAGCCATAATAGTGTCAGAAGCGTTTTCAAGTATTTTTTGCTGCGCAATGCAATGAGTATCGTAAAATTTATTTTGCATTTCTCTCGCATGCATCTATGTTCGCTTCCATAAATTCATTTTTTGAAATTAATTTTGCTTAGGTAATAACTATCAAAACAAAAAGTATCACGTAGGTATCACAAATCTCTCTTATTAACATTTAGAAAGTTTTTACAACTGGTGAAGCGGATCATAAATTTGCGCAGTCCTTATGGTTTTTACCTGTTTGCCTTTAGCAAAATTCCATTGTTTAAATAATAATAGTTCTGTCTGACCACGGATTGTATGGAAAAACAAACATCCGTTTTACAGCCGGAAATGGACGAATCTATTATTTTTTACGGATGTCAGTTTTTGCAAAGCAGAGTCTCATTCAAATAAGTGGAATATGCGCATCAAATTTTTACTTTTCCGCCTTATTCATATAGATTTGTCTTATCTAAACGTTTGAAAATTCCATGCAATCCGTGGTTGGACTATAGTAGCTTTTGTACAGTATTTCATGAATTTTACTTCACTTCTCATCTTTTTGTGAGAGTTTCTTAAACCGTTTTTTTACTCACGTATAATATTTTTGTAATGTCTATTGATAGATAATAATCAAAAATCTTCAAAACTTACTTATAATACTGTTACGTATGGTAATATTTAACTAATGTACAATAATCATCACAAAAACAATATATGCTCTCCACCAAAACATTATTTTATGTAATTCATAATTTAAGAAAAAAAGAAAAAAAACTTGTCATTTACTCGTACTTATAAAACAATTCGTAAATACCTAGTAAAGTTTGTTTTAAACAAGTAAGAAAGAGAAAGCGAGAGAAAACACAGAGTCGTGCATCAAATCCTAACGTTATTCCTTACATTCAGCTATCGATAATGAATTAACAGATGGAAATTAATACAGGCTTTTGTAAATTTTCCATACGCTATCATCACGCGTTTAATCGAGAAACAACTCATCATCAATGGGTTCTGAATATTAAAAAAAAAACAATACTAAGTGCAATAAATCAAGAACTGATAATAACAAGACATGAACCAGTCTTACAGAAACTTTTCGTCTTGATAATTGAGTTGCCGTAATGGAATGATGGCCATTAGTAACTGATAGGAAGATGGAAAAAGTTTCTGCTAACTGATTACAACTATTTCCAAAAAAAAAAAAAAAAACATACTAGGAACTGCGTTAGATATCATTTTAGTTAAAGTTTTATTCGAAAACTTGCTGTTACGATAATTTCTTATAATGTTTTGAAATTGTTGATTTTGCGATTGTCATTGTCAAGGGTTTTATAGCATTAATTAAATTTCTCTTCTTAAAGTTAGAGCAACATCGGAATGTAACACTGAAAATGAAGTAAGTCTTATTCATCATTAATGTCTTTACATTACGTAATGTGAAAGTGCTACTGAAATACTCAACTATTAGAATTATATCATTTGCTACAATAACTTATCACCCACAACTTATAACTTATTGAAAGATCTTTTTACATGGCAGGTACGTAGGTGGATGGCCTCAGAGTAACATAATATTATCAACAATCAAAAAAAATTAGCTAGCCTTCGACGACTAATCACAAGTTACAAAACGTCATTTTTCTTTTAAAAATGTATCATGTTTTTTATTTTAGATCTGCCTGCGACATGCTGGTCACTGCTGCTTCCTACTTCGCTGGGACTGATTAAAAGTCGGGGGTGTTCATTTAACCACGTCATACGTATGCATCGCCGTTTACACACCATGGGGTAGGGGGTATACGTAGGCCTAACCGCTTTGGGGCACCCTCCCCCATACTAAACAAATTCGTTGTATCCACTTCAGCTACTTCTTTTAAAAAGCGTTGGTATGTCACCAGTATATATATATATATATATATATATATATATATATATATATATATATATATATATATTATAAATAATATCTTTTTACAGTGTGAAAAATCATCGAAGAGACTACATTTGGTGCAAAATTCAATAGACGTAAAAATATCACTTTCTAGTTTAAAAACAAAATATATTTCATTTGATATTAAACTTCACAAGATGCAATTGTTTTCCAAAAACAATTCATTCTTATCACACTATGTAAGCGCAAAACTTCGGAAGCATTTGAATTCTTTATAAATATTATTGTCTCAAAAGGAAGGACATATATTTGTTGAAAGATGACTGTAAAAACGATGTACGAAGGCACCAAAAAAATTCAACAGAAAGTGCAACAAACCGAAATGACATCTTATTCTCTTTCAAACCGCAAAAGAAAAATTTTTAGGAAAAGTCCTAAAATAAAATTTATTTCATGAATACATTACTCCTGTGGAAGATTTTTCATTTCGAACAGAATCCGGCCCTCTATGCAAGGGAAATGTCTTTTGTTTCTTTCTACCAATCTCCTATTCCATTCGGAATAATATCAGAATGTAATATTATTAAAAGATTTGTCTTGACTACATTTTTTCTCGTTGGTGGATTCAATGTTCTGAGTTATTTCAGAATGGGAATTTGTTTTGTAAAATGCGATCTGAAAATTTCTACAGCTGGAAAGGCAAAATAATTTATTCCTTGCCGTACATGTATGAAAACAGGAGTTTTATAAAAAGTAAAGAACCAAAAAACCCACAACTTCTGCATACGCTATATCTTAAAACATTTTTTGAAGAATCATGATTAATACTAAGGGTACCAATTACATTGCACGCGTGTTGAACCAACACCCCCTTAATATTGAATACCTATAACATTTGCTAAAAAAGTGTTCATACTAGGTAATATCCAGGTGGGCAGCGCCACCCAGCGGCCATCCAACGATGGTGTTGTTCTGGCGATATTTTTTATAGTTTAATTAACTTCTGCTTTTGCATTAAATTTGAAAACAGTTTCAAAATAAAAAAAAATTGTGTTTAACAGTGTACTAAAAATATGCAAACTATATACTACACAAAACAAAATCATTGTACTTACTTCAGCAATTTCAAAGCAAATAATTCAAATTAAAATGTTATTTTTTGTTCATTTCTAAACGTTCTGCTATTAATTCATTAATTTTAAGGATTTCCGTTAGATGGCTGTACTAATCGTAAGTTTTTGAGTTAGTTTCTCTTATTTGCTAAAAATTAGAAAGCAATTGGCAATTAGTAATGCTGAGGCACTGGTTAAACTTGGCACATGAAAAATCTTCACTACATCCCAAAGAAATATAAACTACCAACACAAAGAAATTAACGATGCACTCTTTTTTTAAGGACTTGTTGCAAAATTTAGGTGGATAGTATCTTTACCTCCAAAAATTGCAAAGATTTGTTTCCGCTCTAAGCATTTATCGATTTTTTTAAACATACGAAGATTTATAAAAAAACATTCAGTGAACAATTTAACAAAATGAATTCTTTTCTCACACGTAATGGGACCAAAACATAGAATTCTAAAATTTCCTTTGGAAGAAAGACACTATATTTTCCGACGGAGATAAATAAAGAATGGTCACATTGACATGAATGAAGACGTAACAAAAGAGCACGTTAGCTCTAAAGGTTTAGGTAGAAGTATTGGACATTAACTATTGAGCTAGTAGTTACGCGGTATAGTTAAAATAAACTCTGCATTGGGACATTATTCGCCGGTCAATTTTTCAATATTGTTCTTATAAGGCAATCGAGTTCTCTTTATAGTATAATCTTGATCATTTTATACTTTCACAAAATATTAAGCATATAATATTTTCATCTAAACTAATTCCTTAAATATTACATGAATTGATTAATGTGAGATTTCTTTGGTTGCAGTTACCTAATGAGGTTTAACTAACAGCTAGTTGCATATAAACTACTTTTCTCATGTATGAATGTGAGTAGTGTTAAAAAAATTATAAGTGCAATTTAGTATACTACCGGTAAATGCACTAAAGGCCTGCACGCAAGGTATTTTGAGGAAAAGGAGCTTAAGCTCACTATTAATCTAGATAAAACCAACTTTTCCATTTTTTCAACTGATAGGAAAAAATTAACTCATTCATCCCATCATCAAACTCTTTGGTTCGGAAATCAAACAAACGTCTAATCCAAGGTATCTCGGTCTTATTCTTGACGCACAGCTGAGATTATCGTAACATCTCGTTCATATTTCAACAAAGCGCTAAAAAAAGCTTAACACTTTAAAGAAACTTTACGGTGCTTCGTGGGGATCAAATCCAAAGACCCTCCTATTTATATATACATCCATATATCAGATCCATTCTGGAGTACGCTGCGCCCATTTGGGCACCAGTCATGCCTACTTCAAAAGTAAAGATGGACTTGATTCACTACAAGGCCTTGAAAATCATTACAGGAGCTGTCTCATCTACAAATAACATCAAAGCTGAAAAGGAATGTGGTTTCGTCTCTTTGGATAACAGAAGAAAACTCCCCGTTGTTAAATTTACGAATAAGATACATGGCTTACCTGAAAACCACATTTCCAGCAGAATTTTCAGAGCATGGAGAAACAATTCTAGGCATGAAAGATAATCATCCTTGCAACAAGACCAAGAAATTAGGAATTACATCAACCTTCAGCATGATACACTTGAAATTATGAAAGAACTTTCACATAGTTTGAACCTTCACCAGCATACAAATGTAAATCTAAACCTTCTAAGACCCTGCACTGAGAAAGAACCTGTCTCGGTTTGAAAAGAAAAAGGTGACAATACCATCAATACAATTACCACCTAAACTCAAGAATTGGTTATCGCCTACACTGCCTCAGACTCTAATCTTGATAGTGGAGGTTCAGGAGTATTTATAACAGGTCTAAAAGATAAACACAATGTCTAAAAAATCCAGTATGGAAAATAGCTTTCAATTACACATGTGAATTGGTTGCAGCCATTGGTTGCAGGGCAAGTGCCACTTAAGTCAAGAAATCATCCAATCCATCAACAAAGTCATTAAAACCAAGAAATATATCTTGCACGTTACAATGGATATCAGCCCATGTAAATATCCTTGGTAATGAGAAAGTCGATGAGCTTGTCAATGAGATTAAACCCTACCACAATCATCGAACCTCACTTTTTTTTATGCCAATGCTGTGGCCAGCCGTAGATTTATCAGCAATAATTTAAAATCCTCTATTCCAGTCCTAAACTGTAATCGCATATTAGCATCGATAATAACTAGGCTTCAAACAAAACTTGTAAAGGGCATGCAAATATCAAGTGTCGGAGTAAAAATTACTCATTTCACTGCTCACACTGCCCTGACTTTCAACTGTCTCCTCAGCATATCTTGTGCTGCCCAAATATTCAGGCCAGGCTTCTCTAGATCGGCCTGGATGACCCAAATGACTTGATTTTTTTTCGGAAAAGGCTGTGGGGGTCGCCGAGGATGTATTCGACAGCTTCGGAGTAATCTAGTGCTTTTCTTTGCACATCATGGACAAGACAATAACAAACATCGGAACAAATTGAGAACATTGCTATTGTTGTATGTGCTTGCTGATAAAAAAAATGCATGGATTACCTTTTTTGTGGCGTCGTATACTTTATTGATATGTTCTGCACGTAGTTTTTACTTCTAAAATATGTTATTCAGAATATCCGTCAAGTGCTCTTCAATAAAACGTAGTTTTATTTAGAATTTCGTAAAATATTGATCAAATTAGCTCATATTCAATGGTAATTGGAATAAAAGAATAAGACACTACTCACAACACAATTTTCAGCAGCAGCCAGTATGTCGGCTTCATAATTAGATTGTACCAAAGAGGAGCAACGAGAAGCAATCACAATTTTGTGGTCAGAGGGTGTGAAAGCAGGCACTGCTTTATCTCGACCCATCCCTTTTTTGGGTGTGAAATGTTTCAGTGTGATCCCAGAGCGTAAGTTGAGTGACTATCTGCTTTATCCACTGACAACAACCTACAGCAAGCTCATGTCAGGGACGATTAAGGTTGTGTTCGATGAGCGACCGGTAGCTCACCGGTTGAAATAATGACGTCATCTCCAATGATCTAGCATTAGCTGACGCCACTAGCTGTCACGTGTTTAATCGACCGGTCTCTACCGGTTGAGTTCGTCAAACGTAAGCTTAGTTGCCGTAGATAAAATCGCATCTTATTTAAACATCATTCATGGTTCTGCCTTTAAATTAGCCACAAAATGGACAGTCGAGACGCAGCGCAAAAAAGTCGTTTCACAACCAACTAAAACAGGAAGGCAAACAAGCGTGTGTGGTTCACTGGACCAAATGCATAGCTTAAGATGGAATCTTAATTGAAAAGTAATGTACATGCTGCATACCTATTTACGAATACATATTACGAATAATAAAGCTTTATTTCTGGATATCTGTACGTCTGGATGACTGTTATTCGCATACCGCCTAGGCCATTCTGCCGATTTTCATGAAATTTGGCAAACAATTAGTTCATAGCATAGGGGCGAACACCTTGAAGGGATTTTTCGAAAGTTCGATTTAGTTTTTTCTCCATTTAAATTTTATGAACATTTTACCGAGCAAATTATCATAACGTGGACTAGCAAATTACCATAACTTGGACGAGCAAACTACCATTTTTGACCATGGGCGAACAAATAAACATAGCAATTTTAGGAGAAATTCACCATCCATTATTTGTATATATATATATATATATATATATATATAGGCGAACCGAATGACCTTTTAAATTTCTACTACGGGCAAAGCCGTGCGGGTGGTTCCGCTAGTGTTAAATAAAGACTTAGAATGAAAGGTAAGTCAACTTGACTTTCTCTTATATCTAGATACAGCGTATAGCAAGGAATATTTTAACTCTATGTGATCAATGTAGTTTAAGTAGTTAATGATTATTAATGTCTAAAATATTAAAGTAAATATGTTAATAAGTACGAAAATCGTTCTCTCAATGTTCATTTCTTCCAAGCAATTATAATAAATGTATATGTGCTGTTTTAACGTGGCTACAAAGATGTCATGTGAAATCCACAAAATGTTTTTTTCATTTATTTACTTATTTATTTTGGATTAAGTGTTTTATTTATTTATTTATTTTATTTTATTTTATTTATTTTTTTTGAAGCTATTAAACCAAAACAAGTTCATGATAGAGATACTCTTATGAACTTATAATTAATGTTACAATATTACTGCTAGGAATTCTCAAAATTCATTTCAAAAACAAACTATTAAATATATGATAAAAAATGAGCTTACGCAGCTACTTTACAATTTAAATAACGCAAAGAACTTGTGATGAATTGATATTTCTCAAAAGTAATCCTCTTGCTAATATCTTTTACGCAAAAAAAGGGGAAAAAATGCAATTTTTAACGAACACGACTTTGAATTTTACTTTTTAATCTAAAGTAGATTTAATTGCAACTCAAACATGGCAGTCACTTTTTAAGAGAAAGAAACATACTTCAAAAGAACTTCTAACATTCAGTCCCCACGGAAAAATCGCTTGCTTCAAAGGAGTAAAAAAATAAAGTCCAATCAAATCCACGCGTTTCGAATTTCTTTTACAAAGGAGCAATTCTTTAAAGCTGTTTTTTAGCTATTGATTTTTGCCGCTAGTTAAAACTAACAAGACACAAAAACATGATACCTTTTGCGTTTTCTTTTTTCTTAAGGTTTAAAGGTAAGGAAAGCAATACCTTACATTTAACCTTTACATACATCAGATTGATTTTTATTTTAAACCAAATGGGGAAAATAGCAATTATTTTTCTGAACAACTTTTATGTGGGTGTATATATATATATATATATATATATATATATATATATATATATATATATATATATATATATATATATATATATATATATATATATATATATATATATATTTTTTTTTTTTAATATTCTCAAAGCAAGCCATTGAAATCTTAAAAAATATAAAGATAGTTTAATTTTTAAAAATAAAACGAGTTCTTATGTTTCTAAAACTTGTTACATCGTGTTAATCTAAAGCTGCAACACGTTCCTTGCTATTTATATATATATATATATTTTTTAATGTAATATTGATTTTAGTAATCAGTT
Organism: Uloborus diversus; assembly: GCF_026930045.1. Lineage (NCBI taxonomy): Eukaryota > Metazoa > Arthropoda > Arachnida > Araneae > Uloboridae > Uloborus > Uloborus diversus. The sequence continues at coordinate 147,309,404 of NC_072734.1, read as the reverse complement.
TTCGGCAACGCAGCGTTTCTCAACCTTTAAGCTATCGCAACCAAATTTTCAATCATAATTCTCATCGCTCCCTTCATAAAACTACACAATATAATTCTTTTCGGATGGATGCCCATTCGAGAGGGCCTAAAAACTGATATTTTCAATAAGCGACATCTGGTAGCAAAACACATTGTGTTTCAGTATCCTAGATACGGGGAAAACAGTTTTGGAACATAAATAAATGTTACGTGTTTAGCATAAGTTTCAAAACTTGAAAAAAAAAAAAACTTTGAAAATACAAAATTTTATTTTTTTTAAGTTTTATAACAGTAAAATGCATCTTTTTATATATTTACTAATTAATTGCATTCATTTAGTTTTCAGCTCGCAACTAAGTCATAAAGTTTCTTCATACTGATTAAAGTTTGACTATTTTAGCATGTTCCAGACATAGCAGTTTTTTTTATTCTTCAGTCCAGTTTTACATTCTTTTTTAGGAAATGTTCATTAGGCAGTTCTTTCCAGGAAAGACAATAATATTTCATTACATTAACAACGCAGAATTCACCAAGTGGCTGCACTCATCTTGTCCTTCCGAGCCACCTAGCCAAGAAGGAGAGTTCTGAACACTTTTTGCATATTAACAACAAATTCACATTTTTTAGTTTTTTAAATTTTCTTAAAAATCATGTTTATGTTTTGGGTTCAGCTGTACTAGATAAACATTGCACCTTGAAGAGTTACAGAAACTTCTTAATAACGTATTTTTATTCAATTAAACTTGGTAGTTAAACTTGTTTTTTATTACAGGAATAGCGAGAGGTAAACTTAACAGAAAACATATTTCCGTTCTTTCGTAATTAGTCAACGAAAATAGCCTTGAATGTAAACCTTTCGTGAAACGAGGTACGGGTAACTCTGATGTTACTTGGTACCTAGCTCAATGAAATGGCAAAAACCGATTTATTTGCCAGCGTAAACAATATAGTTTGACTTTAAGTTCATTAATATTTTTATTTTTTTCACCAGTTTTGGTTTTAATTTTTTTCTATTTGTTAATGGGTAAAACTGAGCAGCGATATAAAGTGCAAGATTTGATTAAATGCTCGTGATTATAAAATGGAGCATTTACCGGTACAAGTATGTCATCGAAATGTACATTCCTAGCATACATTTCTTATTTTTTAACAAAATAGTGTTGCCACTAAAAGGTAGTTTCACGAAAAATAATAATTTGACCTTATATGAGGGTAGAAAAATATATGCTTGCTGATTATTGTCTTAACTACAACGCAAAGAAAATGGGTATTTAATGTACAGGGGTTTACGTTCTAATATTTAATATTGAAAATACGACTCATAGTAAGATATTCCTTTAAAACAATAAAAGATGTTTTAAAACACAATCATTATCCACATACATCGAAATCAAAATGATGTGTGGAAATGTTACGATTCCTCAGCACACATCTTCCTTTTTACATGCATTGGGAAATATGTTAGAAACTATCTACATATGAAGTGCATATTAAAAAAATATACAAGCATGTCTTATCAACACATCTGTTGACAAAGATGACAGATAACAGAAATATACATATGCATTCCTCACAGAACGATAAAAAAATACGTATCATTTTTTCGTTTATTTTTCGCTTTTTTTCTTATTTTTTTCTTGCCAACAGGACGATAGCCAAAAGTGCATTTCCATTTCTCCATGTTCTTGATGCGTTGTTGATCCTCTATAGCTTCTGGCAACGCTCTATTTTTCTTGGGAGTATTATTTGGTTCTTAGTTCTGACGCGACAGAAAGGACATACAGGACTGTTGACAGGACTGTCCACTGGCCGGCATGTTTGACCACAAGAAACAAAGTAATATCGTAACGTATAAAGTACGTAATAAATCTTATAGTCTTAGAATTTCAGCATTCACCGCATTTTACTCAATGTTTTTTTTTCTTCTCATTTTCCCGTCAAAATGTAATATTTAACAGGAAAAGGTTGACAAATACAGTACCCATAGACAAATATACCAAAATATTGACGAAAAAATGAATGAATTAATGAAATTAAAATAAATAAATTAAATCACTATACCCAAACTAACATGCAAGTAAGCTTTTGAAATACGGAAGAAAGAAGTTTTTAAATGGTGTATTTGTCTGCATCTTCCGTTAACAAATTTAGAGAGTTATCCAATTTTTACAAAAAAAAAAAAAAACTGACATATTAACTGGCAATTTAAGCTTTTATTGCACCCAATCCCAACCTTCTTTGGGCCAAGTGACCATGACCGACCCTTGAATTATTAATATCCAACATGGTGGTATAAAACTCATTTTGCCTTAAACCTGAGATAATCTTTACTTGGATCAACCAAACAAGACCAATAAGTTAGTTTAAAAAACTTTCGAACAATATGTTGGACTAAAAAAGGAAAGAAAAAGTCATGGAGGTAATCATGGAAAAAGAAAAACCACTTGAACTCAAAGCAAAAACTCGCTCTCGGGTTTCGCTCCTCCCTCCCTCCCAACGAAACAAAGTATCAGTAATTGGACATCAGTAATTGGAAATTACACAAATATTGGTCTGAACTGTTTTATAGCAATAAATATTATCTACAAAATGTACATAAACACAATACACATAAAAAGTTCCTAAAACTATTTTGAAATTAAATAAAATTAAAACAATTTTTAACAGCAAATGTAGTGCTCTCTCTTTTTAAGCAATGAGATTAAATATTTAACAAAATTTAGTTTTCCTGTAGGCATAGAATAAGTCAATAATAATAATAATAATGCGTTGCAGACAAAAGTTAATAATCAAATTGCGTATCTTCGCTGTCCATATTTTGTTTCGAGCATCAGTCAATTTCGTCAATAAAGTGCTAATACAGTGATTTAAAAACTTATGAATATTTTTCAGCACTACAAGTAACGTTTTTGCTAATTACGTATCTAAAAATTTGATGCACTATTACATATTTTCATTGGAAATTTGCAAGTATAAGTGACTCAGGCATGTACGATTCTCAAAGGCTGATAGGAGTAGGAGTTATTTATTAACGAGAATGGATACTACTTAGTTTCAATCGTTAATTTTGATTTCAAATTAAATAATTAAAAAAAATAATAATGTTCAGAAGATCTCTTTTTAATACATCATCAAAATTCATACTTACTTCCCTTTTATTTTTTGTTTTTACGTTCAGTACTAAAGAAATTAGCTAATTTACTTTGAACTGTGTTAGTTTTGTTTCTTCGGTTATTGTTTTAATAGGCCCGATTTACTATGCCCGATTTTTTTTTGTTCTGCATTAAACGGAAAATAATTTAGTTCCTTTACTTCTGATACATCCAAACAAAATTGAGAAAGCAAAAAAACAAAAATACAACTAATAATTTTCAATTTAAGCTTATTAAAACCCACGCAATTCAATATGTACTGTTGCATAATTGAACAATCATTTATTCCTTTGATCTTGTAATTATTAGCATTTTTTTGTGAAAACCAAGTCTAGTGTTTGTAAATATTTCGTTAAAAGTATTAATTATCTTCTCATGTTCTCATTACAACTAATCTACATTTAATTACGAGTGAACAACAAATGTAAGTTACGTTACGGAAATAAATGTACAACATATAAATCTAATCAATTTTCTATGTACTACAGATTTAAGTTAAAATAGCTTTGCGCAAATTATTAATTAATGTAACACATGAAGTAATACGAATAAAGCGATATCTTAGTTTCATTACGCTGTTTAAGGCTTTAGAAAGCACCTAATAAATTAAGTAACAACTTTAATTGATAAAACTTCAAATAATCTTTGAAAAATACAGTATTTAATTAACATTGGTTTTTATGAGCTGTGTTGCATTAGGTTTGAATTATATTTAAAAAAAATCATTTTGACCTTGTCTGGTAAATAGGGGGGAAAGGCTTTTGAAATTTCAAAAAAAAAAAAAAAATCTTTTAGTTGATAACTTAGCATTTATAAGAAATATTTTAGTAAGAAATCCATTACTGATTTTGATTTAACCATGCATTTTGAATCCAAGCAAACTTTGTTCTCTAATCTTTTAAGCAATGATTGTAAATAATAATAATAATAATAATAATAACAATAATAAATTAATAACAATAATTATGATAATAATTAAGAAAATATGAGCAAATAATAACAAAGGATATTAAAAACGTAAGAATAGTCTGATGAAGGGGAAAAAACGAATTTTATAAAACAAATGAACATCAGAGGTTATAATTCAAACATCATTTTAATGAACAAACATACACTCTATCTAAAAAGAACCGGATGAAATATAAACATTTTGCTGTAGGTAGGATGGCATTTTTGTTGCATTTCTGCAAGGAAATTTTTTAATCGAGTATTCCAATTTTTAAAGCTATTTCCGTTCAGCCAAAACGTTAGATTGATAAACAAGACATCCTTATCAAAGAAGACATAAACACACAAAATGAATCGTGAATAGAATAAGAAAAAAGGTATGTACTCTTAATTTCGTGAAACAGTATTTATTTTGCGTTTGCAGCGTAAGAACATAAGTACGGATGTATTGTACAATGTTCGAAAACTAGTTATATTTATGATTATAAAACTGCGATTTGTAAAAGATTTAACTTGCAATGATTTTAGTTTTACCTAGGGCCTTAAACTATTACTGTCACCGGAAAACAAATATTTGTAAAACTAATGGCTTATTGGATATCTTGAACAGTTAGTTTTGCTTGTTTGAGCTACTTATTTATGTTGTCTTACCACACAAAAACACTTCTAAGACATTTACTTTTCTGAAGCAAAAGAACACTCCCCGCCCCCATTTTTTTAGCCTACAAGAGATACAATATAGCAGTTTACTCACTTTCTTTTTCTTTTCCCACTTGTTTAGGAGGTATATACTTTGTTTCAGTACGATGGCACCCCCTCTCCTCTTCACAGTATGTTGCCGCACCTCAAAAACAATAACAACAGACCAAAATACCCCTTCAAACATTTGCCTCAATACTTTTACGTCGAATTCTATGTCATGAACTTCCTCACCAACTAACCTGCTAATTGTATTAATGACTTTTTTAGAAGAAAAAACAAGACTATTTTTTAGCACGAATAGCTATTAAAAATATTTTTTTCTGTAGAGACTTAAAAACTTGTATAAAACTTTGCAACAAACGCCATCTCCAACTTTTTGAACGAGACATTGTTCAACGCCAACAAAATAAAAGAATTGTTTCTTCACTTCAGTTCTTGATTGGTCGTAAATATCTCTAAGAAGGTTACAGACAATGCACAGAAGCCTCTTTTGACCTGACCCAATCGTGTGCAGAATCGCTGAAATAATGCGTGACTTATAGGTCGCGAACTGCGTGCGGTGTTTGTGGTTATGTGACGAAAATAAAACTTCTTGATACTTTACTTTTAAACTCGAAAGACTATTGGAAAACTTAGCTAGCCATGATTCCTGTATTTTTGCTGGAAGTAAGCACGCAGATGATTTGAGTTTTTCACTGGTTTTGTTTTCTTTCCTTCATTTTCCTTGCCTTCCGTTTTTTTGAAGGTTATATACATCGTAAGCTTCCTATTCATTTTAGGAATTTTTAAAAAGATCTTTTAAGACTTTCTGCACGATCATAGGCTATACTATTAGGCTATATTTAATTACATAGGCTATGTTTAATTAACGTACTGCCCAGCATTTAGATGTCTATTGATTTTTCTTCATTTATTTTATCTACTTAAATGCAATTGGATTTCTAGATGACTAGGGGTCGTTCTTAAATGTCATGATGCTATGAGAAGGGGTAGATTTTTATGAACCTGAGACGAGGGGGAGAGGAATTGTAATGAGAAGGTGAAAGAAAACCACACTTTTATAGCAATATTTTCCCGCCTTCGTTGCTAAGACCAATATAAAATGAGTTATAATTTACCATGATGTATGCACGTTTTATATTCATAATAGTAGTTTTCTTAGTTCCTAAAGCACTGTAAATGTAAGGACTTGAATGTAACTTCAAGCTATATTTCTTTGCCTTTTTTTTTAACGAGCTACTGATAGAACTTACTTATTAAAAAAACACACACAGGCACAATGCTGATCTCACTGCACTTACTTCCTATTTCTGAGACAGTGCAATTTTTTTATTGTTGCGATGAACGATAAGAATAAAATTAGTATAAGTTTAAATAATCTACTGTTAATGTTTATAAAAGTATTCTGATACCGCAAAGGTAAAAAAAAAAAGAAAAGAGCACAAGCCTTTTAAAAACAACAGGGTTTTATTTATTTATTTATTTATTTTTTTACTTCAGTCAAACTTTAAACGTCAAAAACTTTAAACAAAAGTAGGAGACGTAAAATGAAGTAAAAGTATTAAATAAAAAGCTGAAACTAGCAAACATCAATCTCAAGGCTAACGAAGCATGCCTCTTCATCAGTGCATAAAAGCTTGACAAAATGGATCAAAATAGCTTGATTATTAATTTTTTCTTTGTTTAGGAAAATGAGTGTAAGACTAGTTTCTTAAATGAGAAAATATATTACCAAATGTCGGATTGGAAAAAAATAAATAAATCAATAAAACAGTGCATTCTTTTTAGAACGAACTACACGTTTTTTTTACATACACCTACCTTCTTTTTTTTAGAATTCTTTGAAGAAAACGTTTTTAAACAATTATCAAAACACTTCTGAGAATGTCTGCGTATTTGTTTCGTCTTTTTTTAAAAACTGTTTAGGGAATCCATTTGCGAACAATTTTTGAACACTGACGCATGTCCCGTCTTTTAAAACACTTTAAACACGCGTTTTGAAAGAGTTTTCGAAACATTTCTGAGAACACTTATTTGATTCTTTCCACGTTTTAACTCCTTAGGGATCCCATTTGAGAGCACCTTTTGAATACTGACGTTGGTCCGTTTTTTTAAAATACTTTGTTGTTCACTTTTTACAGCACTAATACAAATCTCCTTTTTATTACACCAATAGAGTTTTCTGTTATTTTTATAACACTCGGAGAGAGGGACGTTCTTCGACCATTGAAGACTATCCTTTATGGCTTTCTTGACTTCCCGACAGCAATTCTATGAACAAAACCTCTAATAGTATCATATTGAGAGATTGATTGTTAGTTAAAGGATGCTGCAGAAGAATTATTTGTGCGAACAAAAGCAATGATATCACTGGCGTTCCCAAATTTGTTCTGGAATATGTTCTCAAATGTGCCTCGAAAATGTTATCAAATGTGCCCCTGGAAATGTTTTTGTGTGTTCCCAAGTTTAGGTTTAACAAATGCTCTTAGCGTGACACATACGTAACAGATTCGAAGCACATTTTAGTGTGCATTCAGGTAGCTAAATTATTTTTTTCTAAAGTTTCCCGGAAATGATTCCAATGCGTACTGGGAATTTGCAGTGTTTCTTTAATGTTTAACTATCATTACAATTTAGTTTTTTTTTTGTTTTTGCACGTGTAAATATGAACATGCCAAACAATGAACTTTTGAGCTTTACTGATTAATTCTTATTAGTTATGATGGTCTTGCTTTTAGCTCATAGGGATAGTTCATGTCCGAATGGAAATGAATTTCAATTACAGCTAAACTAGATCCAACAGTTGCATACATCTTCTGACAGATCCAAATTTTACGTATTTAATTGCTTTTTTTTTTTGAACCTTTTTTTTAATTTTAATGTAACTATTTATCCCTAATAAAATTAACGTAATAATTTAATTAAAAATTAAATAACTAACATCAAATTTCAGCAGCATTGAAATTCGGCAGAGTTTGGTGCGCCACTAAGTGCATTTTGTTTACCTGTAAGGTAAAAATTATAGAAAAAAAGCCGAGAAAATACCTACAACGGGAAAGCACCCTTATCCGCTCCTTTGTAAACTTTCGTCGCTTATAAAAGAGTACAAAATCTTTTCTACTGAAATGTATACATTCATCTCAATATAAAGTGAAAGTGTATATTTTAGCGGAAATTTTATTTAAAGTTATTTTATTTAAAACTTAAAACTTAAAACTTTTACTTAAATCTATTTTCAAAATACTAACTTAGGAAAGATTTATATTGCGATACATTTAGTATTTGGGTTGTAAAAGCGGTTTTTAAATAGTGTATTTCTTAAATATATGCTTTTTTTTCCATACAGATGCACGGTGTAAACTATATTCCTCTCTTATGAAGCATCTAAGATTTTTTGCAAATAATAGTTAAAGCGAGGAAGCTTCAGGGAAAAAATACTGCTCAACGACGTTGAGAACCAAAATGTCCACGTGCTATTCTCAGAACCTCGGACTGTTATTTGAGTCAACGATCTTTTCGTCTCATAACTGTCGCCCCTTTCCGTTCTTATCCGCTCGGTTGAAGGATAAGAGGCATATCTTCCTTACCCTTAGCATGCGATGCTCTTGAGCTTCTATGCACTTTCGAGAACGTTTTCTCTCTTTTCTGTCTTGTTTATTCGCGACCATTACATGCTTCTAGGATTGGATATGATCTAGATGTTTCGTTTTCTGTTTCCTGGGATTTGAAGGTTACAACGTAGCGAAATCTTTTATCTCAAATAATACTTCTTAGGTACACGAGATAGCAATCAACCACTATTCGTAAAAATGTGTGGGTGATTGTTACACGCTTTCTACGCGTCTGAACGGAAATAACAGTTAATACACGAGCTGTAAACAGAATGCAAATGTTGTGTTTTGAAAACATTAGCTGTTTTAATGAAAAATATGCATTTTCTGGCTAAATGGGGGTTTGTAGAGAGTGAAGCAATATAATCATAACGGAAAAATCATTGCGAGATAATCTGCCTTGTAAAATAAAATTAGGTTAATACTTCCCTTGATCTGTGTCCAAAATGTGTACTAATGGGTACTTTGTGTATTTTTAATATGTATTGTATTAAACTTCCGTTGTAAAATGTTAAATGCAAAGTTCATTATTAATGCGCAATGGAAAAATACTTATATTACGCTTGAAAAAACAATAGTATTACGTATCGCTTAAACGTCGGCATAAATGTCACCGTACTTCTTTCTGAATTTTATTTACTGTTAATAAATACAGTGGCGGACAAAAACAAATTCTGAAGGATCTAATTTTATTAACTACACATTGTATATGTTTTCCTTTGTTCCACGTTTTCCTAATTCTTTTATCTGTTACATTTTTTTCATTTTTCGAAATTATTAAGAGTAAATAATTTATTATTCTTAACAAAATGTGTTCGAGATTAATTCCACAACTGTATTTTATGGAGACGATACCATCATTGCATAAAGCAATTACATGAAAAACATTATTTTCCCTTTTGCCACATTTTCACATGAGGTGTAGTTTTTTTTAACCGCCAATATAGGCACATATTTCATTAAATTAAGTTTTTATAATATATCTAACTTTATTTTTTCACAACTGATTTTTACGAACAAGTTTGAAAACATTATAGTGGTACACAACATGAACCAGTCTTTTCGACATAATAGGTATATTATGATTGGAACGTTTGAAAATTGCATTTGAAACTTAAAAACGTAATAGCAAATATGAACTATTAATCATACACATATTGACAAATTTTAGCCATGTTCTAATGTTCAAAAAAGAAATGTTCTTCAATGCAGTTTCAATACCTATCAAAACTGCTCCAAGAAAAAAAAAGAAAAAAAAAAGACTATCGCTATATTATTGAAAAAACCTTCGAGTAATATATTATCTTATGAATAATCACTCAATTGCTGAATAAATATTAGAAATCATAGTGTTTTTTATACACAATGCAACGTTGTAAAAACAAAGGCTACAAAAATATTGCTTGGAAGTTTTTCGAGTTATAAAGAGGCCCCCTTTATATTTGAAAGCGGTTTGAACTGTGAATGCTGAAGTAGCAATAAAACAGCTTGTAGTTTACAAAAGTATATTAAAATGCCTAACATATAAAAATTTAATATACAGTGTTCTACTTCAATTTCACACTGAAGTCAAATTTTTCCCGTGGTGTGACTATAGAGATAGGTAACCCTACTAATATAAATGAATGATCATTTTTCTGTTGATCAAAAATTTTAGTAAAATGATTTTCCAAAATAACTACTAAAAATAACAATAAATAAAACAGAAAAAAAGGACAAAAATAAACAAAACTGGGACAAATATTTGCTTGACAATAAAAAATAAAACCTTAAAATGTTTTAAATTTACATTTTAATAGCATTAATGTGTATGTTCATTAAAAACTAATGCACTAGTTTTTTTAGAACATTTTACTAACAAAGACAAAAAATACTAAACTGCCAAGCATGCCAATATATATATATATATATATATATATATATATATATATATATATATATATATATATATATATATATATATATATATATAATTTCAAAAATTAGTATTGACCGAGTTATGTACTCATTTTTGAGTATAAAATAATTTACTATTTGAAAACATTGATACTTATATTTGAAAAACGAAGCTTCAAGAAAATTTGAAAGCGTGAACGTACTCATTTTTGAAAACTTCATTTTTGCAGTGTAAATAAAGTGTAAAGTATAAATACAAAGATAGTTTCGAGTGTTTCGTAAATCTTATGTGCCTTATCTTGTCATGCCCTGAGAAAAACATTAAACATATCTGCACTATAAAGCAAAATTTAGCTGTCATTTCAGTCTCCTCAATGATGTACGACCCACATACACCCTTAAGCACTTCTCCCACAAAAATATTCATCAAAACATCTTTATTTTTCTTTTCAGCGCCCTATGATCACTCGCATCAAGCTCTTCAAAATGCAGAAGTAACTGAAAAAAAATCCTTCTCAAAGTTAAGCATTTTATACTGTGGTGTTTTTTATTTATCTATTTAGTAAGTGACTTTGAAAAATGGTTTGCTTTTGAATTATAAACTTCCACAACCCTGATCATTTAATTTAGATCGCCATCGAAAAGAAAAAGTCAAATAAATTCAGGGCTTTATCGCAGAGCTTTATGAAAGTCGACTTTTTCATCTTTCAAGACTTGTCGTACCAGGGATAAGAGCAATGCTGAGCACAATTTTTTCGGTAATAGCCTGAAGAGACAGGAAAATAAATATCTTTCGATGAAAGAATTTTTCTTGAAAAGTTTTGCTTTTAAACAAGCTTTTTCAGATTTTTATTTTAGTCTTTTTATGGTTAAAAGTAACAAAATTATTAAAACACAACAGCAGTGCTCTTGGCAGCTATATTTCCTACCGTTATTTATTTTCAAAATCATAATTTGAGTTGCTGAAGAAAAATAGTGTTCATTAATAATTTTTTTTTTAAATATTTTTCTGTACGGGCCATTTCACATTATTTTGTCCAAATGTAGAGTCCGCAACATGACACTTTTTTTGCCATAAATATTTAGTTTATTGTTTGATTAGCACAACGCTTTATTTTCAGTTTGCATGTTGGTAGGACTTAAAAATTAAAAAGAAAAAAAAATGGTAATCGAACTAAACTCAATTGTTATGGTGAAAAGTGGCATGTTGCTGAATGTACATTGTGAGAAAACACGGCCCTTACGCCATAACATATATTTAGTGTTGCATTGATAAAACGTAAGTTTAGGCTCTCTTTTGTCTCGTGAATAAATAGGTGTTTTCAGAGGAGATCAGCATACATAAATGATCGCCTGAGTGTCTAAAGTTGGCATTAATATATGATGTAAATGAGGGAGAAACATTTTAGAGAAAAAAAATAATGTTAAAATGATAGCGATGTAATTTCTCTCGCAATTAAAACCAAAATTTCGTTTTAAGTAAAACTCCCTCGTTTTTGTTATTTTTATTTTGTTATTTTTTGTTACTTCAATTTGTTTATTTTCTTTCTTTTTTTTCGTACAAAAATTCCAATACTCACAAGGTTTTTGGCTATGCCATGGTCTTCATCTAGATCCATCACTTTCTGTGAGTGAACTTTTATACCTATTTATATATTTCATTTGTGAAAAGCTGACAGTGAAGTTGAAGTGGCGCTCGTTTCTTTAATCGCGTGCGCCTCTTTTCGGGCGGATGGGGAAGTAATAACTCATTTGTTGAATCGTTTTTGTCCTTAACCGTTTTCGGGTTTCAGCCGAGATCATAATTATAATAATGGAAAATGAAGCCGTCGCCGTTCTTTCCACTAAGGTAATGTGGTGTGAAGTTTCGCTGATTTGTATTCAGTGCTTAATCGAGCGTTTAAAGATAAGGTATAAAAAAAAGATAATGTTTGTGTAGATGATTTCCTCTGCTTAATTGCTACCAAAGGAGTTAAACTGATGGTGGCATGAGTGAGCACCGGGGCATGGTTGCAGTTATCCTGCTAGAAGAAAGCGAAACCAAATTTAGGGCAGTAGATTTGTTTTGAATAATTTAGAAGCAGTCAATCCGAAACAAACTGGAATGGGCTCTTGGATGTTAAAAGGGAACTTGGATGATATGTTTTAGCAATTCACGGAGAGCATCGTGTGCAAAATAAGAGAAACAAATTATGTAATGGTTGGGTTATTTTGATTGATTTTTTTATCTTGATTTCTTACTCGTTTATACTTTCGGATTTATTTGAAATAGAAGAGAGTGGTTAACGAGCTTTTGAAGAACTGTTTTCAAAAGTTTTTTAATTAATCAGTCTGTTAACTGCTCTTCATTTATCTTCTTTGTCTGTTTTCTTTTTTTTTAGATAAAACATTTTTAATAATTTTTTTTCGTTACATCAAACTATTTTTATTTGAACTGTTTTAATTTTATTTTAACTACGTATTTATTTATTTTATTATTTGGGTTACGTAATTCTAAAATAGGTTCATTGCGTGGAAGATGGAAGCAATGTCTTTTTTTTTAATTCCATTTTTTTAACTCCTTCAGTCGGAGTTATGAATTAATTGACCTTAAACGTTTAGATTTTGTACGCAGTGGACTACTAATAAAAGGTATCTTATCGACAAAATTTCAATTTTGTACGCAAAAAATAAAGAGCGTTATGATGCGTCCAATACTCCGGACTTATATTTTTGAAATTAATATTTCAGATTAAAAAATGGTGAAATGTCAATAACATAACTATAAACAATAATGAAACATAATATGAGCGCTTGAAGTAATCAATAAAATATTATATATTTTTTAAGGAAATTAGAAAAAAAACCTTGCCTTTGAGACGAAAATCCATGGTTAAAAAAATGAGCCACTCTCTACCTCCCAATACCTATATGTTAGTGTTGTTAATCCAAAACGAAACATCATTTCACATATAATAACAAGCATAATGTAAAGAGTTTTAAAAAAATCAAGTAATTTAATCAATTATTAAGCTATTCGCAGCTATTTAAAGTCTATGTTCGGTATACCGGACGCCAGATCTGAAGTTGGGTTGATTTATTTTCTCAAAAAAAAAAAAAAAAAAAACTAATTATTGTGATTCATAAGCGTAATGTAAAAGATAATAAAAAATAAGGTAATATAAATTTACCTTTACATTACTTCATTTTAATGTGTTTTGTCTAAAAATTGTTTCAATAATGTTAATATCTTACAGAATGTATTTATTTTTAATTATTTTCTATTTTTCAGTTCTGTTAGTTTTTAAAAACAACCTTATTTTCCTCCTTGAATCCACAGTATTACTTTATCATAATTTGAGATATAATTTATAATAATATTTTCGAAATTGAAATGTTTTTTAGGCTTTCTATTATATCCACTGTCACACATATCTGCAGTGCTCTTTTCAAATACTTTAGTTAACTAAAATGACAAAAAACGTCTTCCAAGATCTTCATATTTGAAGCTTATACGTATAAATGTGTAAAATTCATTATACAGTTTTTAGCATTAATACTGTCTCAGATGATGGCTTAAAATGTTGCACTAGGTTTATTAATTATCATTTAAAATTATATTCTTGATCTCTTCTTTACAAAATTTATGAAATAAGTTTTTTTTTCTGCAATATTTTGCAATAGGCCTATTTATTTCTTCGTTTCTGAACATGCATGTTTCTGATGTCGTTTATTTATTATTTATTACTTAAACAGTAAGATGCATAAAAAGTTGATTCGCTTTTCAGCGTTTTTTAACTTGTTTTCTGAGAACGCTTGAGTAAAATAACATAAACAAATGATGTATTATCATATAACCAGACGTAAGTTGAATTGGTAGAGCAGATAGGACTTATGTCGGCATAAACCAGTTAATTCACATGGAAAATATAATAGAAGTAAGAGTAACGACTACATGAACTAGCGATGTCACCAACATTCATACATTCATTACCCTGTTTTGATGCATTTTGTCATGTAGAGAGGTCCGGAAGGGTGTGGTCAACTGTATGTGTATAAGTGCTTACCATTAAAAAAAACTTTTTCTTTTTCCTCTTATATTAGCTTTTCGGTCTTGCTTCTTCTCAGCATATTAGACTGAACGGACGTATTGACCAAATTAAACGACGTAGTTTAAACACTAAATATTGAGACAGGACATGATTAAATAAGGAATAAATATCTTTGTGTCGATGAATGCTGCCTGATACTGATTTACACAATAAAGCGATGATAATTTTACGCTTTCGTCGCAATGTGTTCTGTAAATTTACCATCTGCAGCAATACGTTATTTTAAATTAAATCTTTTGCTGTTTTCCAGTACGGATAATTTACAACATTTAAACAAAATCTCAAAATCATGAGGTAGTTAATTTATCCAGGATACCTCGCAGCCCAAATAAAATAACTTAACAGCCTTTTAAATTCAGGTAGTAAGAAGAAAATGGATGTAAGTGGGCATTTTTAAGTTTTAAGTAAAACACGTTTCAAATTGAGGCCCTAGGTAATCTTCCGTTGAAGATATTATCAAAATCATGCTGTATAGCAGCACCTAACAAGGCTACAAGTACTATATCTTGCAGGAAAACAGAGGAGAAATTCGTTTGTACTGGTTATCTCCCAATTTTAAATTTTGCTACTTACATCCCATGGTTCTCACAGTTTACATTTAGTAATTCCATCTGCATCACACACATTATTTAAAAGAACGTATGCAACCTTACATTCATTGGAAGTCTTTAGAAAAGTGCAATGAAAAAATTATTGCGTTCCAAATATTTCGTATTTTAAAAACATAGACTCTAACATAAACACTAATTTATATCAGAACCGTTAAGTAAGCGGGAAATTTTTTTTTGAGTAAATTAGTTTTTAAAATTTATCTGAATGAATTAAAACTCTTATTTTCTAGATCAGTAATGCTTTGAGCACAATGCTAAAAACATACATAATCTGCTCATTCAGAGTTGAATAATGCAGAAAAATAAAATTTTAAGGGTAAAGAAAAAATGCTATGACATAACCAATAATGTCAATAAAATATATAAGTATGAATTGCAGTGCTGAACAACTAAGGAAAAGCAAATATTTATAATGGCAGGCGATATCCATTGAGATTTGAGTTTTTTTAAAAACAGGTTTAATGTTTTTCTTTAAACACATTTGGTATTTCGTAAAATTTCAATGGTCCTATTCATATAAAAATTTACAGCTGAACAAATAATAATAATAATAATAAATAAAAAATAACTTAACGTTTTTTCTAATTTTAAAATCTAGGCAATTCTAGATATTGAAAACAAAATCAACACATTTACTACTTTAACAAGCAGACGTGGTTATTCACACCGAAACATAAAATATGCATAAACTCATAAATTTTGAAACTTTACGAAATACCAAATGTGTTTTAACTGAAGAAAAACATTAACCCTGTTTTTAGCAAAACTCAAATCTCTATGGATATCGCTTGCCATCTAGGGTAAATATTTGTTTTTCTTTAGTTGTTGAGCATAGCAAATGGATGGATTTTCAATATTTAAAGCTTTCTCTATCCGAATGTCTTCTGAAAGATTCATAAGCAGAGACGAGCTGAGTTGTATCAAAACGAAAATATTTATTCAACATGATCCACTGCTGATTTCCCAGTTCATTATGATTCAGAAAAATGTAAACGTATTCCTTTGGGGGAACACAGATTTCAAGATTTCAAAAATAGAGGAAAAAATCTATATTTTTCTGCTTTGGATAGGTGAAACTGAATATTGATTATCAATTTCGTATTTACTTTTGTGGAAAGTCATTTTTTAGGGAAAATTGGCTTTGATAAAAGAAAACAAATGCATGAACAAAAATGGAGAGTGCAATTTAATGTTATTGTATTGAATAGATTAAAATTGTATGAGACTATATAATTTGGAAACTGTGAACGCACAAGAAGTTGATTCAAGGCGTAAGTAAGCAAAGGAATGATTAGCATGGGCAACTACTATGCCACGTGATAATTGGGGCAGTAAGATGCGATAGGGTCTAAGTGGACTTATTTTAGTTTTTACGAAAATAAGTACAACAAATCCCTAGGTAGGCTTCCATTGAAAATTGATTTCAAATCATGTTGTTTTACAGCGGGTGTCCTGATCAATATTGAATTTGACTCCTAACTGGGAGTCTTGAGTTCAATCCCAGCCTACAGAAGATCCTTCTTGTTCGCTAAAGGTGACTGGAGTAGGTTAAATATATGTCGTGATCACAAAGTCCTTCGAATTACCATTCGAAATTATTATATCTGGGAGTGCAGGTCCAAGGTTTGCTCAGTTCCTGGTTTAGGTCAAAAAACAAAAGAGCTGTCTTCAGGGCTCCATCAACGTGTTAAACATCGTGTAATGATAAGTACGGGGACCCTGGAGAATACTGCATTCTAGTGTATTGCCTACATAGGCAAATAGAACCACAACAGGCCTCAAAATAGATTTGCCTTATCATTTGTACTAGTTAGTTCCATTTAATTTCGCAGTTAACCCTTTGCTTTTTGTTGCCTCAATTGAATTCGCTATGAGATGTTCAAATCTCCGAGATAGGTAAGTTAAAATATTTAACAAGTAAGGAAGTATGAAGCATACAGTAATAATATTAGCTTTCGGTGATAAGTTTTTTTTTTCAAAGGGATATTTAGTCAAGCCGTTTACTTTTAAAATTTTAACTTTGTATTATGTCATTCTCTAAGTTGGTTCCATTTACTTCGTGAATGATTTATAATTGCTTTGGGGTTCTTAAACCCGTTTTTACCTTAGCCGTTTTGAAAGACAATGAGAAAACGATGACCATTACCATCCTTTTACGTTTCTGCTTGCATTTCGTCTATAGATTAGCAGTCTAAAAAAATGTTACTTTGTACAATCAGTTTCATAACAATCATAATGTATAATGTGTCCATCATTTATTTTTGCAAGCCTGGCTTGGAGGCTGCGTTATAGTCTATAACTACCATTGGTGGCACGTCGCTATAATTACAGCTGTCCTCCTATTTTGGTGTTGATTAACTTATACATTAGGCTTTTTCCACGTTTATTTTGCTTCGGAATTACCCAGTCGTAAAATAAAGTATATGTTTGAAAGAAGCTAATGAAATAACTTGTAAGAAATTGGCAAATGTACGATATTTTTTCAAAAAATAAAGGTGAGTTATATTAAATTTAATTTGAATAGTTCAACTTAACAATGCTTAAATCTATGAATCTTTACCAGCGTTAAGGAAAATTTGTACCAGCGCTAAGATATGCAAAATTAGAGACTGATTTATTATTATTTTTATTTCGTGGCTGCAGAACAGATGTTACAAATTGCTAAGTTGCTCCAAGAAAAAAAAATTACATGGCTGTTTTCAAGAATTAGACAATTCAAGATACAGTGCAAATGTGCTGTGGCAAAACTGTTTCAAAGATTACCTGCTAAAATGGTGTATATAAGGTTTTAGAAAATAAACAAAATAGGAATTTGTGGTTTTTCTCATTTGCACTTAGTTTACCAACGTGTTTCTATAGGATGTTGCAAAGAGTCTTGAAACAATGATTTTTAACACTTGAGGAAAATCGAAAATTAGTAATTTTACTAATATGGAAAAGTGGAAGGAAATGTGGGAAAAAGCATTTAAATGATGACAAAATTACACTTCGTTGCTTAATCATTTTGGGAAAAGAAAACAAGCAATTGTGAGTCGACTTTGAAGAAATTACATTTATAGAATTTTCTTTCTTAAAACAGTTTTGCTGAGATAAAAAATAATACTATCTGTCAAAGATAAAACGATTTTTAGATACATATCTTCTTTCGCTGCCATTTGAATTTGATGCATCGCTTAAAACCAGCGAAACTGTCGAAACACTTAAAGATCTGTTTAAAATAATTTACTGTCGACCGAGCAGATTCATAAACCATCATGGGGGGGGGGATACTAATGAATTTTTATTTTGTGCTTATTCCTTTAAACAAAAACCGCGGATAGTAACTAGTTATTCATCTCATCATTTCTCTGGAGATTTTGAGATGCCCGTAAATTACTATACGTATATGTGTAAATTTTTTTACGGTGCGTCTTTTTCCTAAATTTATCGATAGCTGCATATCATCAACGATGCATGCGGGTGAAGTTTTTCCTTACTATTCACGTAGAAGCATCTGGCAACATTCCATACAAAAACTTAAATTTACATTACACTAAATATCTTGAGATGCAAACGTTTCAGTTCCGCACATAAAGATCCCAAAACTGAATTTCTTCCCTTTATGACGGCGTTAAAGAAAATTTTCTTGCAGGATATCAAGCTGTTATTGGATAATAGCCGTTCTTTTATTCTATATCTAGGCTTTATTGAATTTTATTTTGCATCGTTGATACAACAATTGAATTTCAGGAATAAAAATCCTCCATTAGTTTGGTTTTATAAATATATTTTAAAGTTTGGTAAACTCGAGGATATTATTTTATAAAAAAATATTTAACTTTTACTCTAAAAAAATGGTAGAAAATAATAACATGCATTAAAAAGTATGCGTTCGAAAACAATGTATTTATACGCAAAATTAAACATTACCATTTCTAGTTGCTAATCTAGAAAACAAAACAAAGATATAACTTAGCTGCTAAGGATTGTTTAGGTTAAAAAAAAAGATTTCTTTTTAAATGTATATGTAGTTCTCTATTTTTTTTTCTTGTTTTACTAACGTATTTTTAAATTTTGTTTTAACGTATTTGAACTATGGGTCAAATTTCAAGTATATTTTAAACCGAAAAAAGTATGATGGAGAAAACACTAATGTTTGTTTACAATTTTAGATGCTTAAAAATATAGGATTTTTGAAAATTTTTCAATAAATAACAAAGCACAAATTGTCTTATCTAAATATTGTGAAAAATATTTCTGTAGTAAAACTACAAATGATTTTTTTTTACTATTCAAAAAAACATTTTAAAAATACAAAATTAGTTTTAATGTATTTATTTCTTATATGTTGCTTGTTTCCTAACGTAGTTTGTTGTATGCAATTCGGAATTTTAACACGGATCGAAATTTTTATTTGCGCCGAGATTATCTTTTTTTTTTTTTTTCTGAAATCTTCAAAACTGAACAAACACTTATAAAAAAATGAAGTATGTATAGGAATGAAATGTACGGCCGAGAAATTTCGAACAAAAAAATTTGTTTGTATACGACTATTCTACAAAAATAATGAAGGTAGAATAGATAAACTGACCGTCAGACCGACTAGATGGAAAGGACTTTTCACATCACAAAACGTACTTTAATGTAGTTAGTTTTTGAAAATTTATTTAATTATTTTTCTTATTGGTTTCACGTTATTTTTTTTTAATTAGACACAAAAAGAAACTCCCTATGCACCACATAGTATCACATAGGGCCCGAAGGTAAGAGGCACAACAGTACAAAATACACAAAATAAAATGAGCACAACATACAACGAATAGAGAAGAAAAAAAACACACACACACACACAAACAAGAAGGTCAAACAACTGAATAAATAAAACGTTTAAAAAGAGAAAAAGTCTCGACGCTCTGAACCAGAGCAGAAGGAACAGGAGGCCAAGAAACAGACAACTTCCTCAGCTCCCGCATAAGAATTTCTCTCTGGGGGTTAAAACGATTGCAACGAAACAACAAGTGTTCTGGATTTTCAATATCCTGTCCACAATTACACACGTTACTAGTAGAAATATTAAATTTGTACAAGTACTCTTTGAAATTACCATGCTCAGTAAGAAACTGAGTGACAAAAAAATCAGTTTTGAGATGTTGCCGTTTCAATCTAAAGAAAATAGTGGGAAGGAAGCGCTTGGTCCATTTTCCCTTCTTTGAAGACAGATACTCTGAATTCCAATCCTTAGTAGCTTTCTTAGAGTAGAACAGTTTCCAGAACGAGGGAGGATTAGCTACAGCTAAGGAAAAAGGTAAACGAGTAGCCTCTTTTGCTAAAGCATCAGCTCTTTCATTTCCTCGAATTCCTGAGTGGCCTCGCACATGGGTAAAATCGACACAAATATCGTGTAAATTAAGAAGACATTTTTTTCCAAACTACTGTGATATCTCTCTACCCCCTTCCTTTTATAAATTAGAATGAAACGGGTGATAAACGGATAGTAAGAATATAGTTTTAAATGTTTCAAAGACGTAAGGAATTTTTTAACCTTGATGGAATTTCTTACTAGTGTGTTATCAAGAAATATTTCAACTTTAAATCTAAGTTTTATAAGGAGCATTTTTTGGAAGTCAAAATATAATAATTGAGAGAGAACTAGTTTGATTTTTTTTTTTTTTTTTTGCTTAATTTGGATTTTGGTGAAAAGCGTTATCCATTTACTATCTGAACCATAACAAATAATGAAGTGTTGTTTAGTTTTGTTGTGCTTATTCGTTGTGCTTGAATGTTCGATGAATTGCGTTATATCTTTATGATTTCTAACGTAATTCACACCAACATTTTAATAAGGCTTGTCAAAATTCAATTTTTTCTTCAATGTTGACCATTTACGAATCCAAGGTTATTCAGACCAAAACATGGCTCATAGTGTCTACGAGTGACGTTAGATGACGTCACTGCATAGTGAAAATGCGTAACATACAGAGACAATAAAAATGCATTCTTTAACCTTCTTTTTCTTTTTGCTTCAAAAAAATATAAAAATAAAATAAAATAAAAAAATAAATAACTATTCAGGACAATGTGTTATAAAATGCCATAATATTGCATTAATGCAATAACACTGAATATATAATTATATATTCAGTGTTTTAACTTTATTTGCACCAAAATATAATTCATTGCATCTACAAACCGTTTATGTACAGTAAAAATAGATGCTATGCAAACACATACGATGGCAATAGAAAACCGTCTTATAATATTTTGTGAATTAGATATGAACACGGCTTGTTGAGCAAGAAAGTTAAAAAGAAGAATCTACGTTAATTAGCGCAAAACAAATTAAAGTAATTGCAAATCTCATATGAACTACGCACATTTTAAATAAGACTTCGTTCATGCTTTACTACTGCCGTTACAAACAAAGGAAACGCATCTCAAATATTAACAGCAGTTCAGTAAGCATTCTTTTTGAAAGCTAAATATTTGAACATGCAATGTTACATGAATGTCAACATTAGGAGTCAGAACTATTCTCTCTCTCTCTCTCTATATATATATATATATATATATATATATATAGATGTTAGCTTTTATAAATATTCAGAATTGACAGAGAATACAAAAGATTTCTTTTCTGTCAATATTAAGGAATCGGTTGCGAACAGTCATCTTTTCCTTTTCTTTCCAGTAACGGTAATAGTAAACCCAACCGCAGCTCCTTTTTGAGTATTTCCAAAAGCCTTTTTTGTAAAAATGTTTTTGCAATTCTTTCTGAATTTTTCAAAGGGAGTTCACATTTTCTACTACACATTGAAAACGGGGAAAAAACAACAACTCAAGAATTTAGAGCTGCAATTTGAAATATGAAAATGAAAAGATAGAAAGCAGTAAAAGCTGACTAACGTCTGGTCATTACGTTTTTAATTAACAATGTTAGTACAGAAGCATTGAAATTACGTGAATTTGGATTTAGTTTTCATTTGTGAGACAATTTGTTGAGATGCAATACTAAAGCAGCAGTATGGTTCAAATGTGTAAATACTACACTATTTGAGGCAAGGGCGGTTCCAGATTGTGATTCTCGAGGGATCACTATCAAAAAAAGATGATCCAAAATACAATATTGGGACTTAAACAGATGTCTAGGGAGTTTTTATCCAATTATGTCCCTAAAATGAAACTTTAGGCATAATTTATTGCATAATTGGGCTAAAATCGGGGGTAAGTCCCTAAAAGGAAACCTTAGGCAATATTTTCTCTTAAATGGGGTTATGACACCCATGACCTTTACGCTGGATCCACGCCTAAGTTGGGGACCACCAGGTTAGGTGTGAACTTAAAATAGATTCTAACAATTTACATTAATGTACTGTAAAATTAGCTCACAGCACACATGATATATCTGCTGTGTTTAAAGGTTAAAGAATTATATAACAACATCACGTGGGACATTATACTGAATGAATGATCAATGCATTCCTTCCGAAATTTTATCCAATCCGGGAACTATTAATCCCTCTGAAGTCGAAGCTGATGTTATTACTTCCAATACTCACAACTTCATATGGTATCATTTTAAGCGGACTGTAGTCTTCAAAACCGCATTTATTAACCACTCAAAATCAATGCAACATCTAAAACATAAATATCTCATTTAGATTTCTAATAACCAAGCTCAGATTACTTTTTTGGTAAATTAAATTTTTCAACAGAATTATCATACAGCACCTACATTATCTCGCTTAGTAAGGACGAGTTTAAATCCATTTTTCTAATCTTTCCTTTCACCGTCTGTAAGTAATAAAAATCTGTAATGTGAAATATCATTTACTCCTAAAAATATGTTAGACAAGTCAAAGAAGAACTTTTGGAACAAATACCTTCAAAGAAAGTAAACACGCACATTTTTTTTTCCAGTTTTGAAAACATGAAAAAATAAATAAATAACAACTAAAAATGTTTCCTGCTATCATTAAATCTTTATTTCATTTTTCTCACGTCTAGGTAACGAAAAAACTCAATCTTTGTCAATAACACAACATTTCGTGAAGAATTTCATATGGATTTGCTTTTTTGAAATGTTAAAAAAAAAGTCAAGAAACAAAATATGTTTTCCATCTTGTCAAGCAGAAGACTTTTCTACCACTTTCGAATGGAGTCGTACGCACAATTGCAGTTCTCGACTGTTTCTTATTTTTTGCCTTTTTTCATTGAAGATACCTTTGCTACGTATTTATTTTTGGAGATTCTAAAAATCGACAAATGTCTAAGAGCAGAGATAAGGGAAAGAAAAACAGTAGTACACCAGTAAGGGAAAGAGAAAATGCCGCTTTTCTGATGTTGCAAACACGAAAAGTGTCAAAACAGGATATATAAATCGATGAAGTATAGTGCCGATTTTGATATGGTGCTCAAATGGTATCGATTGCTAAATGATACAGAATAACCGATAACTGACCGAAAATTTAGAACGATATCTGTTTGAAGGATGCACTTTGTTTTCGCATTATTAAACATTTTTCTCAAAAATGTACATAGATCTTTTTTTTCCAATACCTAGAATATTTTCAGTTTTTTTTTACTGTGTATACAAAATTTGTATCTGGTGAGTTTAGTACTTTGATTTTTTGGGTTGTCTTCAGACTTTTTTGACAGATTCCTGGAACCAATAATAAAACTCCTAAATATTGTTGTTAAAACAATAATCTTTCGAATTCCCACATTGAAACACTAAGAGAGAAAACAGCTAAGTGATTTTTTTTTTTTTTTTTGCATTTCACTTGGTACAAGTGTTTGTTTTTTATTCAATGGGCAGCGATACGTTCAATAGAAAATCAACAATCCGAAAAGAATTTATTTTTCCGAAATTACTAATCTAAACCCCGTTACTCCTATTTAAAGTGGAGAACATGCATTTACATTCGCTGTATCACCTGTCAGTACAAACTGAAGGTATAATGCCTTCAAACAGTAAATTATGCAACAATATGGCAAGTATTTCCTGCATTGTAAATAAAAATTATAGACAGAGGCAGTTGCGGATACAAGAGGAGGGTCATGGGGGTCATGACCCCTCCTAAACCGTCGGCAACAGTGTCCGTCCATATTGTGGTCAAATACTTTTTGCATAAAATGTAAACGATTACAGTATCTTTTCAAGTCCTTAGTTATTTTTGTAAAAATATGTTTGAACTAATTCTTCGTTTTATTACTTATGAAATTAATTTACAGCGTTTATCCCCAATTAGGTGCTTTGTTCCTGCATGACTTGGTGCTTTTTATTGATTCCCAAGCAGTTTCAGAAATGTTTCGTATCAGGAGGGGGGGGGTCATCTTCAGCATGATCCCCCTCCCCCCCCCGAAAATGAATTTCTGTATCCGTCCTGGACAGAGGCGTCCCGAGCTTAAATTTCTGGGAGGGCAGAAGTTGTCTATTTGCCGAATGGAACTCCAAATTTTGCCGAATGGAGCTCCAAATTTTGCCAAATGATGATAATTTTTTCAAATCGTCAGACAGCATTTGCGGAACAAGAAAATCTTTGGAAGGTCACACTGACCTGTTATTGGGGCAACCGAGCTGAACAACTGCTAGAAAATATCTTGGAAACTGTTCTTCTATAAAAGTGTATAGCAAACATACAATTTATTCTTGGGATAATGTTGACAACGTTACTTAAGAAGTCGCTGTATCGTAACTTGAAAATTTTATCAATGCCCAGTTTCTTGGAGATTTTCTAGTAGTATTACTGAGGTTGGATCGAAAATTAACAAACTGATAACTAGAATTAATGGTGATATGCCATGTTTTTGTCGCTTATTGAACACGTTCAAAACAATGTTTTTTTTTTCTAAAAAATCTTTTCCTTTAGTTTTTTAGTCTAAAAACTAGAAAAAAAATGTGTGCACATATTTTTAAAAAACAGCACTTGTTTATATTTAAATATAATATTTTTATTCAGTTTTCTTTGGTCGAATTGATTTAATTAATACATACATTTATCATAATCAATACAAGACGGTTTTATTGAATAAACAAGTGCTGTGTTAAGGCTTTTTAAAAAAAAAACAGTAACTGTTTATAAATTAAAACGATGTTTTAATTAAGTTATTTTTAAAAAGTATCTAAAATTTAGGAAAAAGACGTAAAAAATGTTAGGAAAAAACAATATTTGTTTATACAATGTCAGTTAAAAGTTACGGAAAATAAATAGCAATTTTGGTCAGTGTTTGAAAATTTTGAAAAGAAACAAATTAAAATTAAATTTGTTTTACCGTTACGTCAATTTAATAATATCTTATGCCTTACTTGAAAAGGGTAACTAACAGATACAGAAATTTTAAAAGGAAGTTTATTAACAAAAAGCTAAGAAAAACGAACATCAATTATTGTTGATGTTCGAAAATTCTAAAAATACAAATTTAACCTTGTTACTTCGTTAGATAAAACTTAATAATATCTTTTACCTTCCTTAAAAAATGTAACAGATACAGAAACTTAAAAAAAAAAAAAAAAAGGCCACACTCATGTTTGACCATTTGTCAAGTTTTTTAATATATCTCTATTTATTTATATACATTAATCCCTAAGCCAATAAGTTTCTTTTTCACTTTTTCCCCAAAAGTTCTTTTGCGTGAGTCCCAAATGTCGTGTCCCTCGAGGACAGAAATTGGGAAAGGGGAGCGACTCAATCCATTCGATTATCGAGGTCCTAACGAGGGACTATTTATTTACTTCCACATCTCTAGGGAATTCTAGTCGTGATACATCTTCGCTTACTCGGGTTTCCTACATAAACGAGCAGAAAGTTTTCCCTCACTTCTTTCCAATAATCCCAGAAATATGCTTCTTCCCAAGACTTTCATTTATGCCAAGGAAATAGGTATCTTTGTTTTGAAATCAGTGCCAAACTAATTTAAAATTGTATTTTTATTTTGAAATCAATGCCAAACTAATTTAAAATTGTATTTTTATTTACCACACATGAGGTAGTTCAAAGCAGAAGAATGTGAGTGGATTTTTTACATCTATAGGAGAAACAAGTTCAATGTTTAAACCCAAGGTGTCGTGAAAAAGGTTTTCTAAATCGCCTTGTATCGTAACGCCTAGTAGGGCTACTAATATCATATATTGCTCGGCAACAGATTGAAGTTTAGCAACGACTACCTGGGCTACTAGTACCATATATTGCCCGGCAACAGATTGAAAATTAGCAACGACTACCAGGACTACTAGTACCATATCTTGATCAAAAACTGATGAAAGGTTTTTCTACCATATGTACTAGTTGTCCCCACAGTTTTCGTTTTTGCACAAACACTATTTTGCTTCTAACTGCTTCGCACATAGACAACACCACCTCAAATTTAATGAAGTTTAGTTACGCTTCTAGAGTTAATAGTACCTTGTCTTGCCCAAAAAACAGATGAAAGTTCCCTCTACCAAATGTACTAGTTGTCTCCATATAATTACTTTTTTTCAACAATTCAAGGAAGGCTTTTGTATTTTTCAACTTACAGCTGTTGGTGTATGCATACAAATAACATCAAATAATGCTAAAAAATAGCATTTAGCAAACTTTGGAAAAAGAACAATCCCTGTTTTGTTGTTATTTGACTAACTAGAATAATAGCACTCATTATATTGTATACTCAAGACGCATATTTATGTACAATCCCTCGAAAGAAAAAAAATATTGGAATTTTTAAATTCTTTTAATAGTTGCGAACTCAAAAGAAATTTTTCAGCGTTATGTTTATCCATACTTTTAAAACACTTCAACTGATTCTTTTCGAACTGAAGAAAAGCAGAACAAAGGAATAAGTATTTCACAAAATGAATATAAAAACACGTGAAATAATAAAAAGCAGCCAAAGCTCCGGCTGCTCTCTGCTGACGTCATCAAATGTGCACTTCATACGAAAACGCTTTTACCAACCAGCTCAGCAAAGGGAATGCTGGGTAATCGAAGAAATATATATCCGCTTCTGAAATACGCTTCAAAAATGGAAATACTCTTTCATCTTATTTCCAGCTGACGTTTAAATAAAAAGGAGAATTTTAAAAAAGGAGAAATGGGATTGGAAAGGCGAACGATTTTTTTCCCCTGAATGCAGTGTCATTTGTTTCACATAAAAACTCCAACTGCGCGAAGATGTATTTCTACTGGGTTTAATATTTCTCCATTTTAATATTTAATTTATTCCATCGAAATTTTGGCAACAAGGTTTATTTGGAAAAGCTCGGCTTACGCTGGTGTAGTTTCATCCGCAGTTTTCCGTGGAAAATATGTGTAGTTAGCATATGAATACTTGTGAAGTGTCTTAAAATCAAAATTGTGTTACACCTGTATTATATTATTGCTAAAAAGCATGAACCTTAATAAAATATGTTTTGAAGGTTTTTTTTTTTTTTTTGTCAGATGCATTGTTTAAACATTTTTGCGATATGAATATTCATTTTTACGTCCTCTTCAGTAATCACTTTAAATATTTATGAAAATGTGAAAACGGGTTCACCAGGCATACCGTGTCATCTCTAGTATCTCCTAAGAAACGAGTTGGTGTGTGCACCACATGACTTCCTTTTACTCCAACTTTAATGTCATTTTCCCATTATTAGCAATTTTAAAGTGATTCAATAGTTTACGCTCTAAATATTACCACCAGTGACCAAATTGAAACCAGATTTTAAAAAAAAGCCAAATTTGCGTTAACTTGGCGACCAAAAGACTGGCGGTAAATTGCCAAGTGTCCGCCAAGTTATAACACCACTTGAGTATACAGCGAAATTAAGACCCCTTTAGAAACACCAGAATGCAACCAAAAAGGAAGTGCACAATTAGACCCCACTAGGAGTCTACATACCAAATTTCAACTTTCTAGGACATACTGTTCTTGAGTTATGCGACATACATACACACATCCGAACATACGCACATACATACACACAGACGTCCCGAGAAAGTTCGTTGTAATTAACTCGGGAATCGTCATTATGGATATTTCGCGTGTCTATACGTTCTTAGGCACTTATCCACGTGTGGTCGAGTCGAAACATAAAACTATACATTAATTCGGGGGTGAGCAAAATGGAAATTAAGGCCGAATTTTGAGTGAAAATTTTTTCGCGAATACAACACTTCCTTTTGTTGTAAAAAGAAGTAAAAACATGAACACAAAATTAGAAAAATGGTTATGTTTACGATTTACTATACGATTTATTATATCTGTAACTATAAGTATTAGAATTGCTTCTTTACGCATAATTCTTTTCAAATTCTTATGAGGAATCATTCGGAACTTCCTTGTTATGGGATAGTTAAAACTTTGCCCCAGTTTCAATCAAGATCAATTCTTCCAGTTCAATTTGAAACACAAGTAATACTTCAATACTCAGAGCACGTTTAGGGGCTTAATTCCTTCCCCTAACCCTTAATTTCAAGCCATATTGGTAATCCTAACA
The DNA here is from genome assembly GCF_026930045.1 of Uloborus diversus. NCBI lineage: Eukaryota > Metazoa > Arthropoda > Arachnida > Araneae > Uloboridae > Uloborus > Uloborus diversus. Next base: position 147,280,932 of record NC_072734.1, on the reverse strand, counting down.
CGCTAAAAAGTAAAGGACATTTGATCCTACTTTGTTTATAAAACGTAGTACACATGTAACTTGATTTAATACTACACGAAGGTTTATCTGTAACGAATGACGTCACAGCGCAACCAACGAGTTCTAGACTTGTGAGTGAAAGTAGTTGGTTTAGAATGACAGCACACATAACAGTTGCCAATGAGACAGTCAGTGATCGAGAGTATTTGGGTGGGTAAAATAAGTAAGTAGTATCGACTATTTGCGCAGAAAGTTTACGAATACCTTTTCTTCGCTACCGCAATTGGAAAATTTACATCAATATCTATTGTTCAAGTTTTCTTTTTAAATTATAGCAATTTTTAGAAAACTAAATGCTCAGATCAAAGAAAGAAATAACAAAAATAACAAATGACATTCGTCTTCCCTCTGACGCGAATTTAGAAAGTAAACAATGTCACAAATGTGTCAACCTAAGCTTGAAGAAAATTAAATTGTAAATTGATTGAAAAACAATGGTAGTAAAAACAAAGTAAATAACTTTAGTTTTATTAATTAATAAAATATATTTTTAAAAAATAGTCTTTGGTACGTAAGTGCACAATTTTCTCCAAAAAATAAATTTGATTAATATTTTTGAAACTTAGAAGTTTAATTGTGTAATTCCTTTCATGTCATTTAGATTAATACTTTTGTTATTCAGCAAAAAAAAAAGGGGGGGGGGATGTTTTAAGCAATAAAAACCGTTATCTACTAGTAATATTATAATGCAGTAAGTACTTAGCAAATCCTTAGTGTAAGAAATAAAAGAGTTATACAAAACACGTATTCTTTAATTTGTATGTCTAGCAAACGAAAATGTACTTAAAGGAAAATCGTATTGATGTTTAAAAAAATAGTTACACACCATTTATATTTTTACAATATGTTTCTAGGAAATATAAAAACTACAAAAAGGAGTATAGGTACATTTACAAAATTAAAACAATAAATTACTTTTCCATGTAGATTGAGAAGAATTTAAAAGCCTGGGATTAGACGATTAAAAAATACAAGTTGCAAAAAATCAGTGCGTTTAATTTGTTTGCGACAATGTCACATTAATGGTGATATCAAATGCAGATTTTGAAGAAAATAACAGGTTAAAAAAGCTCATTATAAACGTTTTCAAACATAATTACAGGTCATTCATCAGACTGAAGTGAAGATACAAGTTACAATTATTTTATGTTAATCTTAATGCCTGTTTTCTTTTTTTTTTTTCCTCTTTTCCTTATAAAAACTAGTAATTGTTTTCTCATTTAAATATAGTTTGCTCAAAATTATTTTTCTTAACCATTAAAAGAAAATCCTTTTCTTCGCCCCAAACTTGGCAAAATTTTATAATTGGAAGAATGAACTATCTTAGCTCTAGTTTACCTTCTGGGGGTGGAGGGACATACAGTCCTTACGTGTGCATAAAACTAATTATTAATCAGTGGCATTATATGTAAAACCAAGGGTTCTGCTGGGTTTAACAGCCGAAATCCCACTTTTTGCGCCACCTACTAATTTATTAGCCACCTACCTAAGCTATATTGAAAAAAATGTACTTTATTTCAACTTATCGACCGTTTTAAAACATAAAAACTTTAATGAATTTATAACAGTTTGTATCCCCTTTTCCAATTATTTTTTTCATCGCAATCATTTTCAAACGTACAATAGTACGGTATTTTATCCCAATAAACTGCGCTTAATGATCCCCAGTTTAAATACCCACTAAAACAAATAAGTATGAAGAAGAGCTAAATTACATGCGTCTATTGATTATTTTTAGCTTCAACCTAAGCAATAAAAGCTAAAATCGAAAACACTTGTACTTACATTAGTGTTTTAGTGTCTTTTAAAAACGTCTCTTTGAGTACATTAACTAAAACTATTACGACATTCTTTGTTCCACGCAACCGTTTCCAGGCGACAAATATTCCATTTATAACTCGTTGTTTAATTGAAAGCAATTGCTAAAAGGCGTTGAACACCGTTCGCTTCCAAACTGCGAACAATCTAATGCTCGTTGAAATTCCTGTGTGACTTTCGCTGCAGCATAAGGCACTGCTACAAGTTTAGATTTTATTTCAAACACAGAAAATTCTTTACTTTAACTGCGCTTTTCCTTTTTATTCTGCTTTATGCGATCGCCATTCTTCTTCCTTTTTTTTCGCTTTCAGTTTCCTTATCCCGAGGGTTCAAGAGTAAATCTTCACTCCAGGGAGAATTTACCGTTACAAAGTCTAACGAATTTTCAGCGCTTTTCAAAAAGCGCTCTGTTGGAACCAGGGATGAAAAAAAAAAAAAAAAAGACATACGACTGCTCCAGTAAATTTATAGAGGCGGGGAAAAGATAAGATTTGCAAGGTAAATTGAGGATCTTTTCATTGGTGCAGACGATTTAAATTGTACTTCAAAGGAGCAGACGATAATAATAATCTATGATTTGAATGTTTTCTTTCTGCTACTTCTTCCTTCATTTCAACTTAACATTTAAATTTCTCGAGATCATTTGACAGCAACGTTTTCATGAAAAATTGGCACTTTAAGTTTGACATATTTTGCAAAAGTATATGTACAGTTTATATCCAAGTAAATAGTGGTACATATTAGTTCAGTGTTATTTGTAATTTTCCGGTTAAATTTGTTTGGTTAAAAATAGAGCTTTCACATCAAATACAAATAACAGAAAAAGAAAACAGAAATAGTTTAAATAATGACATGATGAATGTAATGTCTTGCAACATTTTTGAAGTTGTTTTGATACTTTTGGCTTCGCATTGTTTAGTAAAAAAATAGTTTTTACCTGAATGCAAATATTTTAGCTCTAGTAACTCGGAAGAACTTGCATAGAGTGATACTTTTCGCAACAACATAGTGTTTCATCTCGTATTGATACTTTTGAAAAACATATCAGTTTTTTGCAGTGTTGAATATTCTTAGATTGAACAAGGAATCTATCTTGCAAAATGCAGAAGTAAGCAAACCAATAGTAATTAAAAAAAAGAGCAAGAAGAAATAAAAACTGGTTAGTGTTGTGCATTACCATCTCGCGAATGTTACCATTTCGAGGGACGTCCGTAACCATAAAGGTCTCAAGGAAGATTCAAAAATAAACACAAAAAACGCTTTACATGGTTCTGTAGTAGACAACCCCCCCCCCTAAAAAAACATTGCATCTGACCCCGAAGATACTAAATGGGTTTCTGATGTTATGTGAACGATAATTACTTTTTTATAACAAAAACAGTTTAAGTTGTTGTTTTTAAATTTTATTACAATCACTCTTTTATTTGCTTTTTTATTTACTCGATTGTATTTTTTTTCATAGTTTTATTTTTTTTTATTTAATTCCTGGCGGACGTTAACTTTGTTTAAAGATGGTACAGTCTGTGCAATGAGCGGACGAGATACACGTAGTTATCAAAATAATGGAAACACCTGTGAATAAAAGTGACATATTTGAATGTGCTTCGTACCTAATAAAGAATAAAACTAGATATGTTTTTTTTTTTTTTTTACAAATATCGATGTACATATTCTGGTAGTATATGGTGGATTAACTGAAGTTCCGGACGTCTTGAATTTTTTTTTCAAGCGCGTGAAATGTCGGACCTCTCAAATTTTAAAAGAAGCCAAATTTTTGCAGCGCGTCTAGCTGAAGCAAGTGTAACTGAAACATCTCAACTTTTTGGTGTTTCTAGAGGTACAGTATCTAAAGCCATGACAGCATACACACAACGCGGAAGAGAAGCTCGGCAAAGCAAAACAGTCAACGTAAAGAGAAGCTTAGTGAAAGAAACCGACGATATTGAAGAGGATTGTAATGTCTAAAAAGCAAACAATATCAGCAAAAATTACCAGAGAACTCAATCACCATCTGGATTCACCAGTGTGAGTGATTGGAGTCAGAAGGTACCTTTATCAACAGAACATTTTTGGCAGAGTAGCGATTCCCAACACACTTGACACAGAGTGCTTCCATTATTTTGATAACTACCTGTAACTTTAAAGTCATTATAATTTACTTATTTTCTATCCCTGTATTGAGGGTAAAGAATTAACTCTTTGCAGTGATCATTAATAGCAGTAAATATCTAAGTTTAAATAGTGTCTTTTAACATACGCTGTACTATATAATTGAAGCTTTTTCTTCAGTTATCCATATTACTTTATGTTGGTTGCATAAAATGCATTTCTTATGTTTTTTCAATGTATGTCGCATACCTTTGCAGTCATATTGTAAAAACTAAAGTCATTATACTCTGAGGATATCAAATGTGTGTTCAAAATAAGCAAAACTAAGTCTAAAAAAAATAATTTAAAAAATATTTTTCAGAGGAACGTAATAAAAATTGAAGACAAGATTATTTTCGTTGGCAAACATTTCTTTTTTCTCTCTAAATTAAGAAAGTAACATTTATGAAACAATGTAACAACCAAATCTTCCGTTTGAACTGATTTAATGGCAGAAGTTCTACGATAGAAAAAATTTTAAAGTCTTATAATCTCAGATATATTTTTTTTCATTCATGCGAAGAAGGAACTCTTTTGTTTTATCCATTTTTCATTCCGAGCTATCGACTGAACATTTCCGCTTTTTTCTTACTCAGTAAAAAAAAACGTAGTAGGAAGAAAAGAAACAACTAAACTCCAACAAATGACCATTGCAAAATGATAAAGGTAGGGGCTCTGGTGCGAAAAAGAAAACGGACTTTACTTTTCATTTTAACAAAAGAAAAATCTACCAAAAAGATTGATGTGGCAGACTAATTTTTTACGTGTCTTTTCACTGCAATGGTTTGGAAGTTTCAAAGCCGACAAAAAATTTTAACATAAAAGTCATTTTGTAATGATTATCCGATATAAGTATATTAAAAATGCAGTTTTAACACGCTTTATTTCTACAGATTTTAGTCCTTAGTAGAACCTTCAAAATGTCAATGAACTTCTGTGTAATACATGAGTCCCATTCTTTCCAAAGGTTATTTAGAAGAGAAAATCAATCTTAATAAAGAATAGATTTAAATAAATTGGACGCCGTCCAAAGCTGCATCTTCATCATGCTTATGATACATTTTTCTGCCCACTTCATCTTTTATATATAAACGGATTTGTCTATTAGGCATAAAAATGAAAGTTGATTTTCTCTCCTTTCACTAAAATTATGTATAGTATTCAATAAAATAACAATTTTTTGTTTAATACATTATGAAATTAAACTTTTAAGTTTGTTTCATTTTGAAGATTTTTGCAAGACGAATAAAGGTTTTTATCAAAATAATATGTTTTTGTTGAAATGCTATTAAAGAAAATGCAACGGATCTGATACGAAATTTAAAAAACAAATACAAGTTACATATGCATTCAAAATAATTGCATTGACAGTAAATCAAAATCAACTTGACATTACTATCCTTAGGAAACTTGGACAAGGGCCACAGTGTAATTTGAAACTATGCAAAATGGTTCAATGTATTAAGAGAAAAAAAAAAACTTATTATAAAAAAAACCTCTACAACAAAAACTAATGTTGTTCATCAAAATAATAACTATAATCCTACAAATCAAAAGGAGAAAGATCTCGTTAAAGAGGAAATAATTCAATTGCAGTGGGATGAAATTAAATTGAAATAAAAACATTAGGTAACTCTAGGTAACTCAAGAAATAAGAGTTAATGTTCTAAAATAACTGATTTTTAAAGTGTTAGTCTTTCTCTCTCTCTCTCTCTTTTAATATAAAGTTTGTGGGAAAAAATTGCTGCATAATGTCGTTTGACGAATAAAACTTATTTACTAATAAGCATTAAGCTACCCCCTTTAAACCAGGGCTAATTTCGATAGTTTCGTTCTTGTTATCGACTTATCTTGAATAGTGAATGCCCGTGCTGGAGGCAGATGTAATATTGAAGCTGAGAGTACCGACAAAATAGTAGCTAAATTAAAATTAGCTCCCCAGCGAGAATCCGCAGCCACGATGTGATTCATTAAGTAAATGGTAGTCAAACTTGGGTGTTAAGCAATAAAATACCGCCCTTACAGTAGGGCGAAGGCAGAATTGCACGCAATATTCCGAAACCCCGGCTATCTCATTCAGAGACTGCAGTTTCGTCTTTGATATGGGCTCATTAGGCTCGCAGTTGAGCTGAATTTACTTTACCTGTTTGTTGGCATTCTCAGCTTCAAGGTAGCTGTCATCTCATTGAAGCTGTGAGAGCCAACAAACTGGAAGTTAAAGTAAAATCGGCTCTATCAGCTTCAATGAGATGACATTTGCTTCCAGTCACTATACCAGACTAACGACATCATAACAGGGACAGAACTGCAGTCTCTGGATTAGATAACAAGGCTGTCGGTATGTTGCATGTATTGCTTGTTCAACTGTTGGTTGGAAAAAGAAAATGAATATTAAAATTTGGTAACGTTCCGTTAAAAGCTCTTTTTATCTTTAGTACGTGTGAATATAAATTCATTAGAATTGGAAACACAGCAAGATATTAAACGAGCTGATGTGTGCATCACATGAATTCCTTTTACTCCAATGTAATGCCATTTCCCCATTACTGGCAATTTTAATGTGATTCAATAGTTTACTCTCTAAATATTACCAACAATGGCAAAATTGAAACGGTTTCCGAAAACAATCGCCAAATTTGTCGCCAAGTTGGCGACAAAACTTGGCGACCAAAAGACTGGCGATATATATCACCAAGTGTCCGCCAAATTATAACACCACTTGAGTTTACTTCGAAATTTACAATGATTCCCCCAAAAGGGGCAAAAGACCCCTTTAGAAACACCCGAATGCAACCAAAAAGGCGAGGTGCCCAACTAGACCTCACTAGGAGTCTACGTACCAAGTTTCAACTTTCTTGGACACCGTTCTTGAGTTATGCGACATACATACGCACATACGCACATAGCACAAACGCACATGCATACCATCGTACATACAGACGTCACGAGAAAATACGTTGTAATTAACTCGGGAATCGTCATTATGGATAGTTCGCGTGTCTGTACGTTTTTAGGCACTTATCCGCGTGTGGTCGAGTTGAAAAAAAAAAACCTCAATATTCATGCGGGGGTGAGTAAAATTGGAAATTAAGGTCGATTTTTGAGTGAATTTTTTTTCGCTAATACAATACGTCCTTTTTTGTAAAAGGAAATAAAAATACTTAATTCATCAAAACAAACACGTATGTTCACCCACTCAACATGACTTCCTATAAACCAAAACGCATTTTAGGAGAAAAACGCAGGGAAATTAACGTTACGACCACTGATACGTTTTGTTGACAAAATAAACATATAACTTTTTTCAACATTTAAAACTAATTTATTAACATCATATTTAACGACACGATGCGTAATTTGAAAACAATCTAAAACCGCAGACACTTTCATTTGCAAAATAGGGTCGTTATAATATTAAAGTTGATGTCAGAGAAATCCTTAAACTAATGTATGAATAATTTCGGTGACAAGGACAAATGAGCAAAGGACGATAGAGAGACAATGTCATCTTACAACGTAATAAACTATACAAGTTTATAACATTTTTACGACTTCCGAAAACTCATTGTATTAAAATATTTCGGTCTTACCAGACATATTTTAAACAGATCTAACAGAGTATTTATCGCATTGAAAGTTGGAAATACGTTTCAAGACGTTTGTCACGCGTATTTTTACGCTTTGTATTTGTAATATAAAATTAGCTTTGTGGAAAAAGGAGGGAGAAATAGGGTTTTTCAAATTGCATATACTTGAAATGAATGCTTATTTATTCATTTAATTGTTTACTTATTGTGGAAATGTAAATCACTGTAAATGAGAGAACTGAAAACAAAATGATAAGTCAGTAAAATAATAAAACAGTAAAATAATAAAATCAAAAGTAGTCTTAGTAGTATTATTTCTCAGATATTTTTAATTAGGCTAATACGGTTGATTTTTGTGGAAATGATCACTATTAAGATCTTTACTTTTTGGCATATTTCACTCCTCTAAAACTTTCGAGGTGTATTTTCACACCTTGAGAAAAATACAGCATTGAGCTGATAAACGGAAGTATCTTCAGAAATGAGGTTTCGATACATTTCAAGAAACGGGTTTGGGATATGATACTAACAATGTGGAACAGTTTCAATCAGACTTTTTTAATTTAGCATTTTTATCACATTTTTTTTTCGACGAAAACCAAATAATTAAGTTTGTTCAGCAAAGTCAAAATACAAAAGATTTTTTTAATGGAAAAAAAAACGGGAAAATGGAAAAATTTGCAGTTTTATCTTTTTTATCCGCCAATGGTAGAATATAGTAATATATGTAACATTGTATAAATGTATAAATATTAATGTATAATATGTATAAATATTATGTAATATTTTCAAATCATTCAGACATCTAATATTTTGCAAATAATATAATACGGAGATAAACCTTTTAATTGCATACACAGCTGACTCCCGTCTTTCAATAATCATACTCATAATGTATTGGAAAACTGGCCGACGATTCGGAAACAATCTGCAACTTAAGCCCTAAGGCTCATTTTCAAAATGTTGAACATATTTTAAAATGAATTTTCCATAACATCGATACGGCTCCATCGATTAGACAACAGCCGAACGTTGTATCCGTATTAAGACAATCACATCGGGTGATGCGACAATGGATTGTAAGATGTTCCACGCTGTCATAGATGAGACGTTTTAAATTAAACCAGGTCCTTCAGACGGAAGAATTCATTAAGTTTTCGTCACAAACCGGGGAATCAATATCTGTCACGCTCCAAGAATCTCATCTGATTTATGAAGTTAATACGAAATGTAGAAACCGAATAATTACAGTTTGCCTGTTTAACTAATGGACAGCAAGAGCTCTTGTTTACGTAGTATTCTCAAGAATTCGCTAAGGATTTGCGATTGCATACATAAGTAATGACAGAAGAGTCTGGAGATAATTTATTGAAAAAATAAATAAGGACTTGACATATGCAGAGAATTTCCGACTGACGATAAATATATGCCTCTGGATTGTCCGATTTTTGGGAAAGTGGTATTTTTCTAAAGTATTTCCCCATTAATCTTTCTCATTTTCCTTCAAAAAGAGTGAGTTCCCTGATGTCTTAGGAATATATCTTGGATGCCGGTGTCTTAATGAAAGACTGTCATTAATAATTACTCGCCGGTGAAAGGACTGCGTTATGACTGGAAAAATCTTTATATCAAGAAACTTTTACTTGAGGAGTAATCATTGCGGAATTCCATTAAATCAGGTCGAAATTTCATTAGTCATGTTATTTGAAAAGGATAGTTTGAGCAGTTTCTACGCAACGTATTTTAACAGGCGATTAACCATGCTTTTTAAAGTAAAAGTTATGTTTTTTTCCAAATTAATAACACGCAATTTTAAAAACGTTATGTTTCTGCAGGGTGAAAAAAACGTGCAGATATTGAGTACAACGTTAAACTGCTATTCGTGCGAATACAACATTTTGCGCGACGGTTACCGTTTTATTTAAAAGTTAATCGATACTTCTTTTAAATTTAATTTATGTTCTCGTGGGGTTTTTTTATTAATTGATTTTTATTTATTTATTTTTTTTTTCAGGATTTTAGGATAAGAATTCATTATTTCCATACTGGCATAACTTAACAACTTATTTAACGATGACTTAAGTGATGATAAAATATTTTTTTGCATTGTTGCAAACATTACTCTCTGACATATCTTTTCGTACTACTATATGTATATATTTTTAAAACCACATTTCTAATTGATCCCAAAAGGACTATTTTTAGTGACATCGTTATTTTAGAATAAAATAAAGAAAGTTTTATTTAAAATAAAGAAATACTTAACACGTTTTTAGCATTACGTAATTATTATCAGACTATTGGCATTAACATATGTTTCAAGCATGTAACGTGCATTAACAATTAGAAGTTTTTCATTACGTAATTATATATTTGGTATCAAAAAGTAAACACATTTTTACTTTTTACTTTATATATATATATATATATATATATATATATATATATATATATATATATATGAGGGGCATTCCACGGTATTTTGGAAATTATGTAGAGTCCGTAACGTGACCTTTTTTTGCCATAACGTTTTAATTTACCATTTGATTTGCAAATTATTTTAATTTGAGCTGTTGTGTTGGTAGGAAAAAATCAAAATGAATTAATATGCTAATCAAACAGTAAATTAAAAAGTTATGGCAAAAAAGGTCACGTTACGGACTCTACATAAATGTCAAAAATACCTTGGAATGCCCCATATATATATATATATATATATATATATATATATATATATATATATATATATATATATATATATATATATATATATATATATATATATCCCCTTTTTATACTGTAGTATTACTGAGAATATTTTGAAGCCAAAATTCATCAGACTCAAAGTGTTTCTTTTGCTACCTTAAAGTTTTAAGACACCAAATAGGAAAACTACAGAAATATTTTTAGATAACAGTATATTTATTCTACTATATATTTCTTTTTGTTTTAACATTCTGTACAAACGCACTAAGCATGTAGTGCATTTATTTTTTTTTTTTACTTGATAACTGCCCCATAGACATGATAATATCTTTTATTCATTACAAATGCTTTTAAATACAATATCATACTCTATCGTAGGAAAAAGAAGATGAAACCTTTTTTTTAGAAAATACGTGTAACACTTTACGTTTGAACTAACTAAACACTTCACAGACAGATATTTTTTAATATTTTTTTTTCACTTTTAGTTTGCTAATTTTTAAAAATAAAAATCATGGCACTGTTTTAAAAGCAGCTTCTATAAAATTGCGCTGCATATACTTTATACCCACAATCTCGTCGAATTAAAGGTAGTTTACTCTGCGCATCAATCACTTAAGTAGTGGCCATAATCACCCTCGGTATGCACACGCACGGTGATAGCAACCTAACTTCCCTCATTTACTTAACAAATTATCATGTACTACAGCATACGTTTGGCTTCGTCGGACCTTAATCTCATAAGGGGTTGTATCTTCCATCAAACGTCCAGCCGAAGTGGCACTGAGGCACCAGAACACTTATTGATCGGATTATAAGGGAAAGTGCTCTTGGATTGTTAAAGGTCACGTGAAGGGCCAGGCAAACTACTCTGAAGTTACGACATTTAGTAGAGTTCAGACATTGAAATACGCATCGTTAAGGTTATAGAGGAAAGCATGAGCTTTCGTGTTAAATATTAAGTATAATAATGTGTAAAATGTAACTCTTTGCTAAATGAAATCAGGTGTGACCATACATGGGATTTGTTTTCAATGAGCAAGAATGTATGAATCATTCCAAAAATAAAGTTATCTTTCAAGAATTTAAAAAACGAAAATATAAAAAATAAATAAATGGAATCAATGACGTATTTAAAAAGTTTGTATATATTTATATACAAGAATATATATAATTTGAATATTATCCGCACACTTGTTTTAAAATAGTAATCGCAAAACTACGAAAACTTACGTAGACTATAACAGTATAATAGTGGTCAATTTAATTTAAAACAGTGATTTTTAAAGGATAAAAGTGAAGACAACAGAAAAGAAGACGTGTAAAATTTGATTTTGAAAATTTAGCACACTTTGAATATAACTCCTCGGAAACGAATTTTTTTCAGAAAAACTGGCAAAAAAGTTTTTTTTGACGGAAAATAAATATACAGATAATAGGGAAAGGAGGGTGACTAGGGAGCTGGGGATAAAGTAGGAGTTATTTTTGAGAAATGAAATATACAAAGAAAATGTGAACGATTCGATGACAGGTTTTATTATTATTTCTTCTTTTTGCTTTCAAAACATTAAAATCAAATAAAACCAACTACCCTACTTACAAGCATAAAAATTGCCGATAATTAAATAAAAATTGATATATTACCTTTTTTACTCCAAGCAGTTGCTTAAAATAGAGAATTCTTAACAAGCAAATCCTCAAAATGCTCGACGTGCCTTGCACAAGAAAAGTGCTGCATAAGTAATGCCGTTTATGGCAAGTAAGTTAGATTATATTCTAATCTGTATATTTTCACTAAAACGAATCTCAGGCATGCATTAAAAACATTAAATAATGCGAGGCACAAGAGACGATACCGAGTATGACAGGGGCATATTTGCCGGCAACTTTCACTCGCGTCAGACACGAGAAAATGCGTTAAGTGGTAAAAGAAGTAAAAATACATTCAACTAACTGTAAGGAATTAAAATTACCATTTTATTTACCATTTTTCGTGTTCATAAATTTATATTTAAAACACAAAGCTTAAAAATGCCCTTGGCAAAATTTTTGATGAGTATTGCCAATTTTTAATACGAGAAATGCGCTGTGGATACATGGAAATTTTCTCTGGGTGTAATCTTCTCATTTTCTTTCCCTATAAGTGACTTTTAATGACCATGAAAACCGATAGATATCGTGAAAATTCCTCTAACTTTATTTTTAATTTTGCATTTTAAACTATATTTTTAGAAGCATATTACCCGAGCCGTAAGATAAGAACGTTTGAAAATATAATATTTGAATCACTCAGCCTCAGTCAGGCTGAGTGATACAAATATTATATTTGTAAATATAATATTTGTATCACTCAGCCTCATTATCTCATTTGTAATGTATATATTATTCGTAATTTTAATTAATTTCACGCACTTAATGATCATAAACAAGCTTGTATTAATGATTTTCATAAAGCTTCAAAGAAAATCTTTTATGACCGCTCAGACGTCTGCCAGATATGCCTTCAAAAATAAGAGACGTCAAATCAGTAAGTTAACATTTTAGGTATCTATAGTCAGGGACGGACTGGGGCCCCTAGTTGGGTTTCATAACTTGTTGGACGGTGTACATGAGGAATCAATGAGTATGAGCACCATCTCACACTCAAAAAAAAAAAAAAAAAAAAAAAAAACGTACAGCACGTTGGAGGAGGGATCCCCCCTCCTTTAAAAGATTTTCAAATGAAGATTACTAAATACGCGTGTCTTGGAGCTTCCTGAAACCCCTTTTTCAATTCAAAGTTGTATGCTATTGTATTTAAAGACATCTGGTAAAAGCATTTTACCGGATGTCTATGCTTGCAGTTAAGCGAGAAGTTTTGTAAAATATACAACGACAACATTGTTTCGACATCGCTCCCATTGAAACGCACACACTATAGCAACACATTCTGGAATGCTATATGTAAAATTATTATATTTTCTTATACGGTTTTATATTTTACATAAAACGATAAAAAGTTCGTCCGGAATTAACTTTGTGTAGACTGTAAATTAAGAACCCATTTCCTAATATATTTTAACCAAATGGTGGGGCGGGGGACAGCCCAAAATTAATGCTCCCTTCCACCTTTTAAGTGATAGTGATCCACTTAAAATGCAATCCATCTAGGGAAATATTTAATTAAGTTCAAGTTGAGCCAACTTTCAATTTTCAACTAAGCAACTGCAACGCATAAATTTTGAAAATGAAAAACATAATTTGGAAAATCGACTTGCACGATGGAAGGTAAAGCTATGGGTTTTTGCGAAACTGTTTCTACTTCGTTGAGAGGTAACTTTAAAATGAATGAACTGTCGTTTTCATTTCGTTAGTTTTCAAAGATCTATCGCTATTTAACAATAATAAAGTATTACTTGAGTTCATCATTGCTAGTTTTCAACGTGACAAAATCAATCTAAATAACTTAAAACCAAAAAAACATGAAATAAGTTTTATTTCCTGCCTAAAACGGAAATAAATAAATTAAATAATCAAGTATTAGCAATTACCAAACTTTACAAGCAATTAGTTGCGAAGGAACCTAATTCTTCAGTAATTTTAACTTGAGTAGAAAGCTTATAAAAAGTTCCCAAAATAGAAAAAAAAATCCAGATAATTTCTTAGCATACAGTTCGGATGAACCAACATTATAAATATTCACATCAAAATAACATGTCATAAAATTTAATTGTACACAATAACACAATAAAATCCCACAACAGTGAATAGCCAAACCAAACCCAGTAGCACCGCAGTCCATGGGGGCCAATGTCTACTGTGACCATATCAGTCTTCCTGACCAAGGGCTCTTGGGTGCTAGGCAAATGGTCTGCCTAACTAGGTTAGGTGGTCTGCCTAACGCGGAAACCCCAGGGTTTAGTTAACAAGCACGCTTGCTACTCATTTTATTGACCCACTGAAGAGATCAACGAGTGAGTCGACCATGCCAGCGCTACCACTGAGCCTTTACAGGGCTTTACAGTGAATATCAGTTCAACAAAATATCATTTTCAATGAAAACCAAGTCCAAACTAAGTGCCATTTCATTTAACGAAACTCTCATTGTAACAAACAAAATTGTCGGTTCATTGAAGCTCGTTGTAACAGAATTTAATACCATTATGGATAGCATTCAGCTAAAAGAGGCTAAACTGATAAACAACTTTACCATTGCATCAAAACAACCCTGAGAAAACTCATTCTCAACCTTTTATTAAATGAAAAGAAACTTTCCAAATGTTAGAAAGGAAAAACAAAAGACAAGTGAAATAAGAATACAATGACAACCTCAGATTCCATGAATTAAGATCGTTATTTCTTCAAGAAATACGAATACTACTCTTAAAAAATTTCTCAAACTCAGTACACATTTGTAATAAGTCATTTAAGCTACCCCTCGAGCAAAAAAAAAAGTTCTTCTGCGTGAAGATCATTCACACATTTATTAACAAAAGATAAAAACAAGTCCAAAACTAAAGTTTAACGTTCAGCGTTGAATGTCAAATATACCATTTTTACGTATATGCATAAGCTAAGTTCTTCAATTAAAAGTAGTGGTCCATCGCTTTAATATTAAATGGCTTTTCTTTAAAAAAGGAGAAAAAAAGTTACAACTCAAAAACTCAGTAAAGCATAAAATAGGGCCATTAGCTCGCGAAAAGCAAACTTGTATCCTCGCGGTAGAGAGCAAAAATAAAAAACAAAGCTTTTCTATATTCAATTTGCGTATGGTACACTTAATAAAAAGTAGTGCAACAACAAACAAGAAATGTAAATATGGAAAACAAATTGAAGAAATGCTCATATGCTCATTTTCTCCTGTTCAAACATTTTTTGAGTATAAATAAACTTAAGTTTGTGTTTATATTTTCTCATCCAAAAGCAATATACGGCTTAAAATAAACACGACACGAATGTTTTTTGCCTTTAACGACGTAATCGGACGTACAGTGGTTACATTCAAAATAATTCCCAAAGAAAACATTTAAAGAGGACAACCAATTTTTATCACACAGCAACAGAACGTTTTTAATAAGCTTTTTAAATTAAAATAGATTTTCTGAAACTATAAGAGAAAGGTTGCGAAAGTCCACAGTGTAATAAAGACTGCAGTAGTAATTTTCTTTTTATATTCAATGCTAAAACACTTTTTTTAAATTTTTTTTGGCTAGTCTGTTAGGGAAATTACCATCTAAAAGATTTATTTGTCATGCTAAATTTTAACAATTTTGTCCTTATGTTGTCGAAAAAAAAAAAGAGATAGATAGACTATCAGAGTAATGAAGTGACCTTGCTGGAGGTAAATAGTTTTTCAACTAGTTTTATTTATTTTTTTTAAATTTTCTTCTCGTATCTGTTTTTATGAGTGTAGTTAGTGAATCATTTATTCATTTTTAGGAGAAAAAAAAATTCTAATATCTTTCAGCGCTCAAAATTTGTTGTTATTTCTTCCAGAATGGTATTTGGATGAATTTTCACCAGAAGTTTTCTATTTTTTAGTATAAAGTTTTAGAATTAATAGGCGGGATCACGTATTACCAGAAAAATGGTTAAATCTTTCCATGCTGGAGGCCTCGAGGCCTGGTATGTCTGGGTGAACTGTTATGTTGTTTGAATTTGAGTGAAACTGGGTAACATTTTACGATTTCTTAAATGCCCTTTTAACTGGTAGATGAAGATGTAAACATTGCGTACATCGCAAACAATTTTCATAATACTTTATAACAAACAATAAAACAAAATATATGTACTTTGGTTGCTCTGAGCGTATTTATAGATGTTTATTGTGTTGTTGCTACACACAAATACATTTTTTTTTCTGTTAGTCAGTCAGCCCTTAATTCATTACGTAATCATCTTCCACCTGACCCGCTAGACGCATCAATTCCAAAAATATTGCTTAATAATAAGTTGATTTCTCTTTTTCGGTCAAGAGGCATTTAGTGGCGAAGGCGAAAAACTTATGTCCAGTTGTCTTCCTGACCATCCCAAAATTAAACTTTATTTGACAAACCAAAATTCTGGTTCTTAATGATTGGCAGCAACATTGGAATCAGTAGGTCGTTGGGTATTTGAGTTCTTCTTTAAAGTAAGTCACTATTCAAAAAACTACTGCTCACTCTGAGACTGTTATATTTTTTGACTTCATCCATTTCTCTCCGATCCTTTCTGATTCAACTCATTGAATTCCACCAACTGCTTGCTCATGCGGATAACTAGGTTTTCCTAAACATTACTGATTTGTCTGCCTTTAGGAAAATTCAAACTACTACTCACAATACTTTAGCGGCTTAATCGGTAAAAATTAGTATTAAAAAGATGAATAAAAATGTCCCATATATTTCTCATGGATACCCTTTCAAGAACAAAATAATATTTTTTTTAAGTTTCATCATGATTGTTTTTAACATGTTTATCGAGTTATGTTGCACATACTTTTTTATTGTAATAATTTTTCTTTGTTCGAAACATTAGTCTAGATTGTCTTCGTAAAAAATTCAAAAAAAAAAAAAAAAAAGAAAGGAAGAAAGAAAAAGGCGTATTGTCAAAACATTTTGTTTTTGTTGTTACCGAAGCGAAATTGTAAGTTTTCGTGTGCATGCATTTTTTTGAAACTAAATAATATTCTACAAAGACTAACTTGCTCAGATTTTCTGAGCATTTAAAACCGTAAACCTAGCCATTGGTAGATTTTGTGGTCTATGAGCGTGTCACTTATCACCTGTAATTCCTGATAGATGTGTATACTTTTAATAACTATTCGAGAATCAGCAAAAAATGTAGTCGGCACTCTTTTTTTGTTCAAGAAAGTAAAGAAATATCAGTTTGCAAAGAAAAGAATTCATATATGTTTCAATCAGGGCCGTAACGAGACGTTTCTTCCGGGGAGAGTTTTACCAAGCTCATTTCACGTGAAATCTAAATGATCCATTAAATTTATTTCATTCATAGATTTGTTGATTTTTTTTTACAATACGTTATTTAAAGCAAGTAGAAATGACGTATCTGTTCAATGATGGAGACAATATGTGTACACTGCATAGCTTCTTCGTACCCTTATTAAACAATTATTATATTTTCGATAACTCAAAAGAATTGATGCGCGCACTTATATACGCGCATTCGAAGTAATAATTTTTAATTCATACTTTTCTTACAATAGTAAAGATATGTTGAAGAAAGATATTTTTTCCTTTCAAATATAAGGAATCTCGATGTTTTTGTTAGCGTTAGATTTTGGAAAACTGTAGGTAAACGCTGAAGTATTTTAAAAGAAATGATGTTGGCAATAACTGAGAAAACAAATACATACAGCAGATACTGCGCTGAGTCAGTACAAATTTTTAAGGATCCAGTTTTCTTGTTTCAAATTAAATTGAGAAAAATATTAATAATAAGATAAAAATAATAATTTCTTCAATAAAAAAAAGTTCAAAAAAAGCAGTTTTCAGAATGAATTTAACACATTTCGGAGGGGTTTGAGATCTGAAAACCCAATCCATGATTACGACGCTGGTTTTAAGTATTTTGTGTTGACAACACACAAAATAATCTAGTTCGATTTTTTTAAAAAATATATTTAGAAAAGCAGAAAAAAATAATTAGAAATAAATGTGACCAAAAAAAAAAAAAAATGATATGCTTTTAAACATACGATATTCATAATGTGATAAGCTCTTTTATTTGATCATATTATAAACTTTAATTAAAACACTTCAAAATAAAAATGATGCATCATAAACGATCGAAACTGTAATTCGTCTCTCACGAATTCTGAAAGAACTCGTACAAGTTGGCCGTGCAGGTGATTTGTTTCCATTCGAATAAAATTAAGTATCTTTTCTAGGAGTTTCATTTCCTCTATCACTCAAGGACATAATCATTTTAAAAGGAGGAAGTACAACCTCTGATTGAATACACAGGTGGCCCAACCCATCCTTCTTTTTGAAATCGCCTTGCAGACGATTGTTCAGAGTTTAGACGCATATGTCAAGGGCAGTATTCAATTTATATTTGAGTTTTATTTATTTATTTATTTATTTATTATTTTTAGCAACAATACAAAAAGACTTATCACATTTTGAAACAAATAATTATTGCTTCAATTCATGAATAAGTGTATCGTCATTTTTTTTCTTTCGGAAATTATTTCATTGTTTTTTTTTTTTTTTTCTTAATAAAGGATTTTTTTCAATGCTATTCAATCAACAGCCATTACTATTATGGGAAATACCAGGGCTGTGGATGTGGAGGCGGACTGATTTTGGAGTAAATGAGTCGGTCATTTTTCCTTCGACTCTACAGCACTAGATAATACTCGCAGTAAGAGACGCAGTATTGTTCATTATATGAAATTGTTACTACAGCAGTTACGTGCTTAGTGAGGCTCAGTTTTTTTAAACTTTTGCAAGAAAAATCAATCATTCATCGGTTATTTTATGCGATTTACACACTACTATAAAATTGATGTTGTGATGAAATTTTAAGTTAAAATAACGTGATACAAGATTTATACATGCTTTTTAACCGATTCAATAACTTTTTACTACTGATTACCGTTCTGTTCATTTTATAGATATTTTACTGCTGCTAGAAAATAATGAATATTTTAAAAACATATCTTTACTTTCTTGATATTTTATCAATACTAGTATTTTATTGATATTTTAAATAATATTTCGGTTTTGTTTATATTTTTCTATTTTTTACTTATGTCTTTATTAATTTCATTAATTTATTTATTTATGAACAGCCCACAATCAAATGTCACCTGTATATTTGAACCGTATTTATATTTCTATTGCAACAGTCTGTGCATTTTTACTTTATTTCTTTTATTTAAAAGTCTCATAGTAGTATATAGTGTAGTAAGTGCAATGTGTATAAGTATTTGAAAACCAAGTTCCAGTTGCATTTTCTTCATACTTTTAGCATTTTCTTTTTCCAAGATTTTATACTAAAACTTTAATCCCAGTACTGAATCTCTAAAAATTCGATGATTCATGGTTCTTAAAGATCTTAATTATAAATTTAAATGTCTGGATACAAAAGCACTGTGATGTCTGAAATTATTTTTATCATAACGACAAAATATTTTGTGAGCCGAAAAATGCATCTGAAAACTTAGTTCCAGTTGTGTTGTTTCATACTTTTAGCTCTTTATTTCGTCTTCCAAGATTTTACACTAAAATTTTAATTGCAGTAATAAATCGCTAAAAAAAATAATGATTCATGGTCATTAAAGATCCAAATGACATATCTGAATGTGATAGGATACAACAAAAGCAGTGCGATGTCTGATTTTTTTTTTTTTTTTTTTTTTTTTTTTTATAATATAATAACAATATATGTTTAGAGCTCAGAAATTTAGCATACTATTTTAATCGGTTATCGAAAGTTATGTTTGTAGAAAAACATGGGTTAAAAATAAAATATTTCATCTGAAGAACTTACCATCTATTGATGCAAAGGCTCCAGCTATTCCAAGCAAGATCAGTATCCTCAAATGTTTGGCCATCTTGATCACAAATGAAAAATATCGTTGTTATGACGTATGACTATTAGGTGAAGTATATAATCCCTTTTTTTAGTGTCAGATAGTACAAAATGTCTTCATACACATATATAGGTTAAATTGTTTCACCGATTGATTGTTAACTACAAAAAAATTCTCACCAGAGCCGTGTGACAAGCATTTAAAAAATATAAAATAAAAGGAAAAAAAGTACTTTGAATTTCACTCAACACCATAGGCAATATTAGTGCCTGTCATACCAGCGTGGTACAAATAGAAGACCATTTAAAGACCGTTCGACGTGAAGGAACTCACTGCGACCGTAACCGGTCACCGAATGAGCACAGAACGGGAAAAGGCAAAGCTCGGTGGGTTCAGCCGCCGACCTCCCCCCTTTCCGAGCATGCGCAGTGTCAGTTCAGCAGGGCAGAACGTGTTCTCTAAGGCGGATCGAGACAGATAGACATTGAATTTAAGAGTTGGCTCGCCCTCCTAACCTATGCAGGGGGTAAAGAGGGTGCGTTGCTCCCCTGTGTGTTCTTTTCTTTATACAGTTTTATTTCGAAATCGATGCGTCTCCCTATTGATGCTGGCGCCGACAAGTTTCCTCGTTTTTTCCTTCGTTTCTTGCCCTCAACAATAATGTTTAAACATGACATGTTTGCTTGTAAGCCCTGCATTCCCTTTTAAATTTATTACAGGTAATATAAATATAAGAAGCATGGTAACAGAAAACGAAATCACCCAATGTACGAAGTTGTCAGGCAGGTTATGTGTATCAACAGCACTGAGGTTAATACTAAGGTTTATGATGCAGCATTACACCCCTAATAAATCAGATTCAAATCATCATACTGAAATAATAGAAGGATATGTCATCAATTTTTCCTTCTCAATTATAGACGTTTTATAATAATCTATAATTGAAAACAGTCATAGATTCATTTTTTTAGGTTCAATCAGGGTAAAATAATAATTTGTGAAACGTATAAATAAAATAAGGAGCATTTTGGGCTAGAATAAATTGTAATCCCAAAATTATTTCAGATTAGAAGTAGCAATACAAAGTACTGGACTATTTTCTATATGAATTTCAATTCAGAGGCGGATACAAAAAAACTTTTAGAGAGGGCCCCGGAAATTGAATAGCTACTCCCCTTCCCCCTCTCCAACTAATCTACGTTTAAGTACATAGTAATTTTGTACTAATATACTTTGAAGTTGGACGGAAAATATATTTAACATTTGAAGCCAATTAAATGTTACATCCACTTTAATCTCACAGAGATGCAATAAAATGAGCGGTTTTAACTAGGACCAGGGACAAAATGATTGTAAAAAGAGAGCACGGTTATTAAATAAATCCATAACTCATTTGAGTTTTGAAAAAACTTATTTATATTTTAATTATTAAATAATATAATCGAGAAAATCATATTATAACATTTTTTTGTTGAAAAATTCAGAAACTAATTCGTTGCGAATTTAAACGGTTGCTGATTTTATTTTAAAGCCATGATACAGTTAAGATAGACTACTGCAAGGTCATAAAGCTAAAATAGCCTGTTTCTTTAAATAATTAGCTTAATTATGGAACTGTTATTTAAAATTATTTTTAATTTTTCCCTATTTGGAAGTTTAGGATTATGATCAATTACGTTCTTTGAAAAACGTTTCTGAGTTCAATCAAAAGTTGCAAAAACTACATTTTTCCAATCAATAAAACATAGTTGTTAAATACTAAGACTTAAACTTTTTTATGATTCAAAACTACATTTTTATAAGGAAAAAAAATTGCTTTTTGATTTTTTTTCAAAAACTAGTGACTGAATTTATACTGAGGTGCAACGTATTTGGGTCATTCCGTATCAAGTGATCCAAAGTTTTTTCCCTCACCTTTTTGTATTTCTTTGAAATTTGGCTCATCAATTGTACCCTTTGAGGTAATCAAAAGTCCAAATTTTTAGATTTTTATTTCTATTATTTTTTTATTTATGACACTTTGATTTTTCGAAAAACCCGCTTTTTTTCATGGATGTTTGAACACAAAATGGACGATAACTCAGCACCAAATATAGATAGAAAGATTTGGTAAAAAGCATTTTAAAGTACATTAATTGCTGCTTAATTGGATATGCAACATGACTAATTTCAGAAAATTTTTAGTTTTTAAAAAATGAAATTTAAATTTTAATTTTTCAGAAAAGGTATAATGAATTTTTTTAAAAAAATTCTCAAAAGTTTGTGTGTATTTTATCTTTATTTGTGCAAAGTTTCAAGTTGGGATCTCAATGGGATCATATTTTTATGCATTTTTAAATAAAATTTGACTTATAAAATAATGACATTTTTCAGATTCTAACTAGTTAAATATAGGGTTCTCTTACTAAGGATGGTCTAGTAAGTAGTAATTGATCATGACTATGCTTGAAATGAGCTGACATGAATTTGTAGATTGGTACCCCCCCCCCCTGCCACACAACCACTTTTTATCTTTTTTTTTTTTCAAAACTGCATTTAAAAAAAAAGCTGGCACGTAAGAGTTATAATCATAATAAACTGGGATGCACGCTGCTAAACATCAGCAGTGACTAAGGCTTATGAATGGGGGGGGGGGGGGGGTCATAAAAACTTAAAGTCAAAAAAACTTTAACAGACAAATAGAGCCACTCATTTGCAGCTTTTTTTTTTCCTTTCGAAAAGTGGGACGATAGGGGGAGGGGGAAAGAGAGGGGGAAGAGCAATCTGGAATGAAGCTTAACAACATGGAAGGTTATGCTTAAACTAGCAAAATTTGTTTGATCTATAACTGCTTTTAATATATGCATAAATAGATTTCGCTGCATTGCTCTCCTTTACAACTGAAACTAAAAAGAAAACTAGCATTAAAGGAAAGAAGACCGCCGCACTCCAAATGTTGTAGAAAGACAGTTTTATGCGGAGATACATATATGCTCTCTTTTACAACTGAAATTAAAAGAAAGCTAGCATTAAAGCAAAGAAAAAAAAAACAGCTGTACTCTAAATGTGTGGAAAGACGTTTAGTTTTATGCGGACAGACGTATGATCTGATATTTAGATTGATTTTTAGTTTAGTGTGAAAAGAATGAAATAAAATGGGGGTGGGGGGGGGGGGGGGGAAACACTCCTATTTTGCTATGATCTTGAGGCAAACTATTTCTTTCCTTCCTCCAAAATTGAAAGTTGGCGCAGGGGTAGGGGATGAAATGAATCATAACTTTCCTTATCAGATAGTGAATTAATCAAGTAAATTTTGTGAAGTTCGGATTGAAAAAGAAACACTTGGTCCGAAAAAAAAAAGCGTCAGGTGAGGCGTGATACTATTATAGTGTTAATCGTATGTGTGGGTGGGGGGGGGGGAATGTACTTCGTCTTGCTTTAAAGAAGAACATTTACCAGCTTTTTATATGCTTTCTATTTATTTTGTTTTATTTTATTAATTTATTTATTTTTTGCGTTTTGAAAATAGTTTTGAAAAAAATAATAAGTGTGGTGCTGGGGGGAGGGGGCTTTTTCTTGCTTTAAAGAAGATTATTTACCACTTTTTAATAAGTTTACTATTTATTTTGTTTTATTTATTTATTTATTTAATTTTAATTTTCGAAATGTTTTGAAAAAAAAATTAAAAATGGTGTGGGGGGGGGAGGGCTTACCAATCTACAAATTCATGTTAGCTCATTTCAAGCATAATCATGATCAATTACTACTTACTAGACCATCGCCAGTAAGAAAACCCCATATTTAACTAGTTAGAATCTGAAAAATGTCATTATTTCATAAGTCAAATTTTATTTAAAAATTCATAAAAATATGATCCCATTGAGATCCCAACTTGAAACTTTGCACAAATAAAGATAAAATACACACAAATTTTTGAGAAATTTTAAAAAAAATTCATTATACCTTTTCTGAGAAATTTAAATTTAAAATTTAAATTTCATTTTTCAAAAATTAAAATTTTTTTGAAATTAGTCATGTTGCATATCCAATTAAACAGCAACTAATGTACTTTAAAACGCTTTTTACCAAATCTTTCTATCTATATTTGGTGCTGAGTTATCGTCCATTTTATGTTCAAACATCCATGAAAAAAAGAGGGTTTTTCGAAAAATCAAAGTGTCATAAATAAAGAAATAATATAAATAAAAATCTAAAAATTTGGACTTTTGATTACCTCGAAGGGTACAATCGATGAGCCAAATTTCAAAGAAATACAAAAGGGTGAGGGAAAAAATTTCCCAAATTTTGGATCACTTGACATGGAATGACCCATTTACAATTTTTTAATTTCATAATAATGTCTTAGATGCTCTAGCTGAAAAATATTGAATTTTTAAAGGCACACTGTGGTTCAGATTGATAAGAAAAATATTTTATTTTTTGTTATTATTATATTTTGGAATTTCACGTTTCTTCTTGAACTAAACGTACACTATAAAAACTTATAAAGATAGTAAATACAAACTGAGAGATGAACGTTAGCAGTTCTGTTAATTTGTCAGAATAATGTAACTCAAATTAAAAACAAAATGTTTAAAAATAAAAGCCCTGTTTATTTCTTTAGATGCTTATTCCTTACTCATTTTTATTTAAAAATTTCTCAAAATTATAAATGAAATTGTAGCAGATGCTAGCGACGGAAACAAAAAAGATGTTTTTTACCAAAACACAGTAAGAAATTTCGTAAAATATTCTAATCAAGAATATCATGTTTTAAATTTTTGAATAAAATCTCGGATCATGCTAAATGTCAACTAGTCTTGAATATAGAAAACCATTTATTAAAACTAAGAACAGTAAAAAATAAAGACGTGAAGAAATACGGATAAAAATGCTACAAGTTAAACTTTGCAAACTACTGTAAAAGCGAATGTTAGGTATGGAAGGAAAAGGTAAATTATTAAAAGATTTGACGATTAATTTCCTACCTCCTTGGTTGAGCATTTTTTTCTGTGATATTCTCCATTTTTAAAGTTTCGCTTTTCATACATTTCTCAAAGCACATTTAGTGAAACTTCTTACAATTTTCCCCCATTAAGCATTTTAAATGCTTCTCCTTAATTCTCGCCCAAGAAAAAATAGGTAATAATTAATTTATGCATATTCTAGAGATTCAGCCAGACGGAGGTCACCAATTTCTTTCTAAGATGAATTTGTAGTTGTTAAATATAATTTAACCTGTGAAAATTATTTTTAGTATGCTTGTGTAAAATAAATGATTAATAAACGAGATACAAAATCTAGAAGCTATATTTTAAAAAATAAATATGAATCTCAAAGTAAGTTAAATATAACTTTCGTTATTACATTGGCCATTGCTTCGTAATTAGGAGATATAATGACATTTTTGATAGTGAAGTAGTATTTCCTCTTTGAGAGTATACTGAAAGGAGAGGTATTATTAGCATTGAAGTTAAACTGCTAGAAAGGGTTGGGGATCCATGGTTGACGGCTTAATCCAGGCATTAATTTGGTGATTATTTCTTTTTTCAAAACTTTTTATACAAACACACACACGTGGATTTTATTTTCTTTCCTCCTCTTGTGCATAGTAGGTCAAAGTTTACCGTTGAAATTTTACCTTCCCACCTTTTGAATTTTAATCTTAATTTTTAAATATTTCTTGTGTTTTTTGTTTTTTTTTTTTTTCGTGAAAAGTTTTTCATTGTAAAAACTTCAGAAGTTATAACTTTGGTGTAAATACATAAAGCATTTCCAAAAATATTTCTATATTTATCTCTGATTTATTTATTTTTGACCCTTTACAAAGAAAACATGGGATGCACTTCAGTTTGAACTTGCTGTAAAGCTTCCGGTGAAGATTACAAGGGTCACCTCTATGCCCACAAAAGTAAAACAAAAAGCAGTAAGCCATTACAAACTGACCAAGTACTTAAATACATGTAAATGAAACGGTTCTCTAAGAATTCAAACAAAACAAGCGATTCCTCCTTAAGCACGCAACCCAAACATCTGCTAATACAACCCTAACGAGGAGAAAAATAAATGCATTATCCTTCACCTAGTGTTAGACGCGTCTTCTTCAGTTACAATTCGTTTCTAAGACAAGAAAAAAGAAATATTCACTACAAAATGTAACAGTTAATCCTTCGGAACAACTTCAAAATGAGAACGGCAAAGATAATAGCTTTTCTACAAGGAAGAATATGACCGGTTTTTAATGCTGATCTACTGGACAAGCTTTAGGTTTATCGTTAGCGCGCAACCGGTTTGTTAAAGATGTGAGTAATACTTAGAGACTAAAAACAAAACAAACATGGACAGAGTGCTAATCTTATAGGGCAATCTATATCTAATGATGCATGCATGTGTTGATTTAGGAATACACATACATTTTTTCAATTTTCTTTGATTAAATTGTGGGGCGGAGGATGCTTAGATTTGATTCAAAAATAAGTGTCACACAGTTAAGGGGGGAAACACGATTTTTAACCGTGCCAAAATTGGTGGAAAACAGTTTTATTCGATACACTATATCTCGGGGAGAAAAAAAAAACATATGAGATAAAAATATTTTTCCAGAAAATTATGTTTTTTCTTTAACGGTTTTCATTTAACTTTTACCTCTCTTTTATTCCAATTATTGGTAAGCATTTCAATTCGTAATCCTTAAAAATAAATAATTTTGATAAACAATGTGTAAATGACCTGACACGCATGATTAAAGAAAAAAAAATATATGCCAAAACGGAATATTTTTTCTGTCAATAATTCAAACTGTCAGTTTAAGAAGTTAAATCACATATTTCTTAAAAAACATTTAAGTTTGATTTTTAATTTATATAGTAATTTAAAGTGGCGAAAAATGGTCAAATTATTGGTAATTTTTCAGATAAGAAATTGTACACAAATTGTGGCTCATTTTGGAAAACAAGACTTTATACGCAAGGGCGCCCATATAGGGGGGCAAGTGGGGGCTCGATCCCCTCCCCCCCCTTAGAAATTAGAACTTCCTTGCTTTTAGTACTTTTTTCTTTGCAAAAATGTAAAAATATTTCTTCTCCAGCCATTAATGAATATGTTATTTAAAATGTCCAATTTTAATGACTCTAATCTGTTCTGAAATTGGTTTTCATGGGTAAAATATAATGCTAAACCATGGTTAAAATATCTGAGCTATCCCTTACAATTTTGCATATGGTCGCCCTTGTTTATACTTGTTAAGTAAAAAATTCTTGCAAAAATATTTCTTAGATATTGAGATATCATGCGCATAATATTAAAAAAATGACATTTTAAGAAAAATGGCTTTCGAAGTTTATTTTTTTCGGTAAATTGTCAAAAAAAAAAAAAAAAAAAATCTAATATGTTTCCTCTCATCACTTTCTGAACCATACGATTTTTTCAAAGCGGTTTGCTTTAAATTGTCCAGGATGGACCGCAAAACAAGGTATATTTTTTCTTTTCAAAAAATTGAAAGTTTTCGAGATTAACAGTCGTATGCCCCCTTAAAATAGTACTAGATATTCTATAAAGCATTATCAGCTGATTCAGACCACTGCACGGAAAATCGGACATTTTGCCCCTGACCATGCAGTTCTATGGAAGCTATGCTTCTTATGGGAGGTTTGCGGCCAGAGTGAACTGGAAAAAAAAATAATAATAATTTGAACTTTGACATCTTGAATTCAAATTATGTTTTTCGCGATCACGAGTGTGTATGTAGGCGTGTGTGTGTGGGGGGGGGGGGGGTATGTTTGTTTGTGTGTGGGCGGTTTGTGTATGTGTGTGTAAACATGTGTGTGTATGTGGGTGGTTGTGTGTATGTGTAGGTGTGTGTATGTATGCGTGTGTGTATGTCTTTGTGTGTGTAGGTATATGTGTGTATAGGTGTATGTGTGTGTAGATGTATGTGTGTGTAGATGTATGTATGTGTAGATGTATGTGTGTGTAGATGTATGTGTCTGTGTAGGTGTAAGTGTAGGCAAGTAAGTGACGCAATCTGGAGAAGGTTTTTGCTAGAGGAGCAGCATCGTGAGGAGCCGGTCGACGGTGATGCTGCAGAGGGTGCTGGCGGGAAAATAAAATGATAGGACCTCACAACAGTCAAGTGAGAACAATAAGCAATCGTGATTGCTCAAAAAAAAAAAAAAAAAAAAAAAGAAAAAAAAGTCTTTCCTACTAACTTCAAAACGCATGCATAGAGCTTTCTTTATACTAAACTCGTGTAACAATTCTCCATTATCGCATCATCTGTGTCATATTCGGCTAGCGCGTTCGATTGCTAACCGAAACGTTGGTGCTTTACACCCACCCGGGAGAATGTTTTGTATTAAAATTTAAAATGGTGCTTACTTTTGTTTAAAAAAATTGTTTAAAAATTTGAAAAAAAAAAAGAAAAAATAATAAATAAATAAAAAATGGCAGTCGCGAGACTGACTGACAGAAGCTATGTGTTTTTTTTTTTTTTTTTTTGAATAACAACAGCCTATAATGCTTAATTATTTTGTAGAATTAATTAATTTAACTATACTAACTGTACTTAAATTGATTTGTTGTCCCTGCTCGCTTACGCTCTTCAGCCTAAGGAAAGCTTCGCGATTCGAAATCACCGGTCACTAAAATATTTGTCCAGCTTTATTTGCATTTAAATTATTTGCAGTGGGTAAATGGTAAATGGGTTTTACTTGTAATGGGTAAATGGAATTATTGTACGTTTATAGGTACTAAAATACGTATAGGCATTTACAAAAAAACTCTAGAATTATTTGCAGCTTATGTAAATATAAATTAAAGATTTAATTAGAGAGATTTTTTATTGCCACAATACTTTCTTTAATTATTATATACATATATAAGTTGCTGCGTAAAATATCCAATATGTGTAGGGATATGAAGTATCAATAAGTTGATATTGATTCTATTGTATATACGTACTCGATAAAGTTATTATTGATTTCAGATCATATTAATACACATTTAATTCCACATTATATCTGTCATAGAAACATTTTTTTTAAATAATGCAATAAATAAATAAATAAATAAAACATAAATTTGAGCAGAAATAACTGACAGGATTATTGTGCAACATATAGAACTTATTCTTAGCATAAGAATATAAATATATCCCTACGACTATTAGTATAGAATCATTCAGAATAAACTTCAGCATACATCTTTTTTTACGAGAAAGTAAATCATCCATTAATATACAAAGCTCTTAGGATATTTCGTCTTAACAAGAAATATCTCATCCGGACTGTGTTAGTTCCGAGAAATTACCTACCATAGGAAGATATGAAAATGTTATCGAAAGATAAACCCCAGTTTCTGTAAACAACGAATTGAGTATTTATATTTGGGAATATGTTCAATACTGGTAATAGTACTCAAAGCAGCAAAAAAAAAAAAAAAAAAACTGTAATCTGTGGTTTTATTTACAGACTTTGAAGCTAGTTTTGTGTCTGAAGTCATAATAACAATAATTGCGCAATGTAAGGAAATGGAAATTTCTATCAAGGATTTGCCAACTCAAGTATTACACATATCTGTACCACAGAGTCAGAAGGACGTAAATCACCATACGGTAATTTTACAGGAGAAAGAACTGTTTTTCGAAGCATGCAAAGGATGAGAAGCGCGCTCTTGCGGATTACGCTTTTTCATACAATGAACTAATAAACAGAAAATCGCAATTCTTGAACTTACGCTAGACTGCCTTTAAGATACACACACACACACACACACACACACACACATATATATATATATATATATATATATATATATATATATATATATATATATATATATATATATATATATATATATATATATATATTTGCTTCAGATTTTTAAGTTTTGTTTTTCATTTGTTTGTGATGTTTTGATCTATGATTTGTTCAGCTGTTCAGCTCAGTGCTTATGGGAAATGTCTCAAATCCCGTATTCGTTCTTTCCATTTATTGTATCCGCAAGTTGACCTAATGGCCCCTGTGATTCGTCTAAAAGCTAAGTACTCGCCGTCATTTTCTATATTAACATCTAAGTCACATCTCAATTGTCATATTTTCTTATACTGTCGACTGTTTCAGAGAGGTTTAAACGTGACTTGAGCGAATTAAGCTTTTCTAAAGTTCATACTTGAACTTTCATAATTTTCCATTAAACACGGTTGTTTTGATATGCATTAATCGTGAAACTACTAACAAAGAAAGAAAATAAAGCTACTTTTAAACGTAAATATTGTAATGAATAGATAATTCTGCCTAACAGAGCACAGTTTGAGTTTAAAATATAAAGTTAGCAAAATAAAAAATTATGATATTACATATAATTTGCAGATTTTTAACATTAACTCAATACATATACATTCCAGTACGTTAGCACTGCAATAAAACCATAAAGAAGAAAAAATGCACTTAGGGTGTAAATTAGCTACATGTACGATTTTTGTTTGAACTAACCAAATTTTACTTCGGGATTAATTTTCAAACTTTTTTCTACTATCTTACCCACAAATATTTGCGTTAAATATATATATATATATATATATATATATATATATATATATATATATATATATATATATATATATATATATATATGAAAAAGGGTACTTGAAAAAGGTTGAATGTTTAACTCTCGAACTTCAAATTAAAGAAAAAAAAATAATACACGTGTTGTTAAAGCTTAACAAGGTCGATTTTATGCGTTGACTTTTTTAGTAAATAATCAGTTCATATGGCGAAGAAAAAAAGACTGCATGCCCACATTAGAGGTTGGCTGTTCTTTTAAACCGGTCCAAAACCTAGTGGCCTGTTGGCCGATCAGCTCGTCTGGTGACTCTTGGAATGTGGTTTTTTTAGTGCCTCCATACTTAGTTAACGGTCTTCTCAACTTATAAAGTGCTTTTTTTTTTAATCATGTAACCTAACTCCCACAAACAAAATCGAAAAAAAAAAAAATCAAAGGATCAAAGTTCAAAACAGAGAACCCTTTTATATATATATATATATATTTTTTTTTTCCTCTCGAAATTTTTATGCATTTTAATTTCCGTAATACTGTGTGCTAGAAATAAAATAAAAATTAATAATAGTCAGTTTATATAACTTCTCGTTCTATTCCGAATAGTGAAAAGTTATGAAGAATTTTGTCAGCATTTTAGTGATGAAGAAAAGTGTTTTTATTGCGAAAGGACACACACACACACACACACACACATATATATATATATATATATATATATATATATATATATATATATATATATATATATATATATATATATATATATATATATATATATATATATATATATATATATATATATATACACATATACACACAGGGTGGTTATAAAATAACGTGAGGTGTTCAGAGCCCTTTAGCGAGTGAAGTACAGTGCAGAACCTTTTATCCGGGAGCCGAGAAACCGGGGAAACCAGAAAACCGGCAACCTTTTGCCGATTTTCCCGCCATTTTTCAAAAATATGCATTTTGACAATTTTTCAAAAACTAAGCATTTTTTTGAAATACCTAAAAAAAATGAGCGGTTCTTTAATAAATACTATATTAACTCATCTATAACTCGGGGAAAATGTTACCAAAAATGCATTTCAAAGGGTTGTCTTTAACGCAGGGAAAAATTTCCGGAGTATTTTCTTGAACTAAAAAGGACACACGTAAGTCTGAAATTTTTGTGTTTTCTTCTAACTAAAGAAATGAATATTGTCACATTATAATGCAATATTTTATTGAATGGCCTTTAATTAAAACAGTTTTGAGCGGAAGTGACGTCTCAAAAGCGCGTGAAACGCCGCGATTCTCGAACTTTCCGGATAGTTGATGGTGGAATCTAGAAATTGGTTAACGCAAGACTGTAATAAGGCTGCAGGAACTCATAAATTAAATTTCAATTGTTATTAACGTTATGCAAAAGCAATAGTTATCAATAATCGCTAACGAAAAACTTTTATAAAAAGTGAAAAAAAAAAAAACACGTTCATGAAAACAAATTTTCTCATACACTATAGTGTATGAGAAAATGTGTAAGAAAATGCGTAAATGTGCGAAGAATCGCACATTTACGTTCAAAAACCTGTTTTTGGCCCTTCCCTTTATTCTTTTATTTTAAAACATGGAAAATTCATGTTTTTCTTTCCTTTTCAAAATGAATGTGAGGGTCTCAGGTCATATTAAAGAACTTAAGGTTTTTGGTGTTTATTTTATTCTCCCACTAGTAGTTTTTAATGTTTCAATATTGATAAGCATTTCTGAACTGTTTTCTTCTTATTTTAATATATATTACTATTTATAATAAAAATTTAAGTTTTATAAACAATTGGCCAAAAGCTCTTTTTAGCGATCCAGAAAACCGGGAAATTCAGCTATCCGGGATAGCTATGGTCCCGAACTCCCCGGATAATTGGTTCTCTACTTACTGGAAGAAACATTGCCAAATTTCATGGTCATTCATAGTAGACTATGGGGTTTCGATTTTTGAAATAAGAGAAAAATAGTACCAAAAATCGCCCCCAGGGGAAATTTTGGCGTGGAAAACGTGTATTACTATTAATATTGAGAGGTTAAATGCTAACTGACAAAATATGCATCAATTTTGTTCACAAAATATGATTTTTATTAGCAAATGAAGTTCAATATGACCAATATCCAGATTTTCCAGTTAATGTATTCAATGCACAATAATTTCTACACATCTGGGGAAAGGGGGGGGAGGGATTAATTTCTCCGAAATGTAACGTTATTCAAGTTTTCAAATTTGAGATATAGGAAGCATGTCGTAGATACACACAACACCGTAAAGGAATCCCCATGGCCAAACGACACAAGGTGAAAGATTGGGCGACCACTGTGGCCATAATGTTGGAAATGAATCTATACATATAATAAAATAAGATGTTTGTGTGTGCGTGTGTGGCGCGCATCCCGGGAAAACGGTAAGGCCTAGAAAGATGAAATTTGGTATACAGGTGTAGATTTTGCTGAAGTTGTGCACCTCGGGCTTCGATTTTTGATATTTTAATTAGAAAAAAAGTTATTTAATGTTTTATGTGATTTTTAGCACTTTTTAGTACTTTTAACCTCACAGACCCCGAACCAATCGCGCCAGACAAATATTTTTGGTACTAGTGTCGGAAATTTAATTTTAAATATGATGAATAAAAAAATTTTGAAGATAGAGCAATTTTTGTATTTTTTATGAATTTCTGAAAAAACCTTTAATTTTCATGTTTTTCTGGGTTTTATTTTTTTTCTAATATCATCTTGCGAGAAGTATCAAAGCCTCATTTCTGAAATTTAAGTTGGTAATAGTAAAAACATTTCGCCCTCTTCAGAAAAAAAAAGTTCTTAAAAATACGCAATAGTTTTTTTTTTACAATTTTTTTAATGCTGAACACATCATGTTCTTTCACGCATCAGTCGAAAAAAGCGTTCTTCAATCTTTTATGCCTGTGACGTCACTACTTGGGTTTCGATTCGATATTTACGATGGAATCTTAATCGCAAGCAATGTTAATCTTTTTTTTTTTTTTACTATATAGCTTACTTCTACATTTTCTGACGTGATGACCACGTGTTTTTTTCGGCAGCGCTTGCTTTTTTCCTTTCCTTTTTTTTGTTTTATTTAGGGATTGCATTTATTTCTTTTTCCATCCCCCCCCCCCAAGCTGGACCTTTCGCTGTATCTATATTACGTTACATTTCATAGTTGTGCGCATTAATTCAATAAAAACAGCGAGATTTTTTTTATCTTTGTTAAACGCTACTTTTTGCACACTACGGGGAATTTGAGCTTTTTTTTTTTTTTTTTTTTGCTCTACTTAAATAAAAAAAGCGGTTTTTTGAGTGTTCTTTGTTTTTATTAGGAAATGGGTGAGGAGGTCAAAATAAATAGAGATGGATAAGAAAATGTAGAGATAGATTGTAAAGGTAGATAGCCGCCGAGGCGGCAATCTTGGCGTAAAAATGTGAATGGCACAAAAAAAAGATAGAGATGGATTGATTAATACTGCTGCCAAATTTATTTAAACAACCGCCGAAGGCGGCAAACTTGAAGTAAAAAGGTAAATGACAAGTTAGCCAAACAGCCGCCGTAGGTGGCTGCTTGCACATTGGATGTCAATGCCCCCCTCCCTCCCCCACATGTGGAAGTGTTTTTTGTTATTTTTCGACAAAATTTGCATGAAGAGTACGTCGTTTGTGTCTCCCCACCCCCTCCTTTAAAAATATTCCAAACGACGAAACTGGAGACAGATCTAGAAAATATTTTATTCAAATTATTAATGATATAGATAGATATAGATTGATTGATACCGCCACGAAATTTATTTAAGCAGCCGCCGAAGGCGGCAATATTGGCGTAAAAAACGAATGATAATACTGATTTATAGAGAAAAACATTGATTAATGTCGTCGCTAAATTGTTTAAGCAGCCGCCGAAGGCGGCACCCCTGGCGTAAAAAGGCGAATGGCGTAAAAAGGCGGACCAGCTGGTCGCCGCAGGCGGCTAGTGACAAATAAAACTGCTATCAAATAATTGCTGCCGTCATACACTTAGTACCTAAAGCCCAACGTGGGTTGGTGCATCTTTTTTAATAAATATTATCCAAGAAAGAAATCCTTGCTGCCGCGCCAAAATTTCTTCTTGACGACTTTTGGTATTCTTCTCTAGTTACAAATTTAAATTTTTATGGGTTTTTTTAAAACTTATTTATAAGCAATGAACATTTGAAGAACAAACTTGATAAAAGCTGTATTTTTTGGCATTTATTTCTTTAGTATTCGCAAGTAACATACTTTTGCAGCGCCAAACTTCCCCCTGGTGGTGACTTTGGTACTGTTTCTTTAATTGTAGAAATCAAAACCCCATGGCATGCTAAGTACGCCCATGAAATTTGCAATGTTTTGTCCAATACTTCACTTGTTAGAGGGCTCTAAACACATCACGTTATTTTATAACCACCCTGTGTATATAGTTAACATCCTCTGGAGTGGACCCTAATGGGACAAAATTTTCGTTCGCAAAAGAGGGGTTTAATTATGTTTTATATCGTTTTTGTTTTTTGTTTTTTTCTTTTCATCATAATATAATCATCTTCATGTATGTCTGCGGACTGGGATGGAATATAATCGACACTTGCTCCGGCTTTGAATCTACGAATTTTAGAACCTGTAACTCCGACTCCAAATCACTTGTTCCGAAATCAGTCCGACTCCGACTCCGCAAGTACGTTTCTCACAGTACCCCCCCCCCCCTCCTCTTAGGTTTTATAGTCCGGGGTCTGCTTAGCGGGCACCTCGCACGGCTGGGATCAGCGGTCAGAAGTCATTTAGTTGCCGCGAACGGTATGGTACTTATTGCGCCGGGGAAGGTCCCTAAGCAGGGCGTCAGCCCAGCTGGGAACTTACCCCTTAGTGTGTGAACCTTGCTCACCATGAGATGCGATATTACGCACCGCACCTCGTTCGTGTGCCATGGTTTCCTGATTCCGCAAGTACTGGCACTGTTACGGAGCTCAAGGGAAAGTGACACAATCCGACTCTTGGCATTGTTAACCTTCCACTCTGAACTCAGACGCCTTTTCCAGAATCCTTCCGACTCTGACTCCTCAGTGGCAGTGCATTTATGACTTTCGAATAGTAGGAAGTTATGTCTATTTTTATTCACATTTTAGTGATAAAGGAAAGTGTAATGATCATGACTTAGGTCAGAGTTACAAAACGATATGCACAAATAGGAGAGGGTGGCCTAAAGCGGGTTGGTTTTTGAAGAAAGCTCGAAAACTGTAGTTCTTGGATTTTTATCGTAACAATTTCGGTTTTATTTTCCTAGCAGGGTTCTTGATCTTTAAAATAAAAAGTGATTTTTGTATTCAAACCCAATATTTATTTATTATCAATTTTTACAAACATGTGAAAAACCCGCTATACTCTACCAGGGAGCCCAAAGCAGGTAAGCTTAACTAATTGTGGTTTGCTACATTTGCCAATCAAATATGAAGTTATAAAAGATTTAAATAATTGACTAGCTACCAGTTATCATATAAAAAAATTAAAAAAAAAACAGTTATACTTATCCAATTTAAAGTCAGCATATTTTTTTTTAAAACGTAAAGAAATAACTGATTAAAAAAATAGACTAATTAACTACCACCCTAAAAAATAAGTTTTTAAAGTTTATACTTATCCAATTGAAATAGAAAATCTAAGTCAGCACACAAATCAAGAAATTATAAATAAATATATGATTAAATCCTATCCTCGCTTTGCCCAAAGGCACGTTTTTTAATTCAATAACTATAATCTGAAATTTTAAAAAGAAACAAACGAAATGACTATCGTAGTTTTTAGGTGAATGGTGTCATAATAACGTAATCATATTCACAGTTTAACAAACATAAGCTGGTCTTCGACTAATTACAAGTTACGAAACTTCATTTTTTGTTTAGAGATGTATAATTTTTTTAATTTTCAACCTGGTTGAGCCGTGCCACATCACTGCAGCTTCGCTGGAACTGATAAAAATTCGGGGGTGTTGATGCAAACCCGCAGTACGTATGCATCGCCGCTTACACACCATGGAAGGGGCATGCGAAGCCCAATCCGCTTTGGGACCCGCTCCCCTACTATTTACTTCACGATTTGAATTCCTTGCCAAATACCAATCTAAATATACAACACAGTTAAATGTGCAATAAATTTTATGGTGAGACAAGAAATTTGCTTTCAAGAAAAAAAACGGGGCGGGGGGGGGGGGGGGGGTCGAAACTTATCATTTATCATCAAAATAAAATTACTTATCAATATTTTTGCTAAAAATCGCACTTATCCCCTTCAATTCGTTAGAATTTAAATATAAATGCAGTGTTTACATTTTAAAGTAACTTTCTTTGCGTCAAAAAAACTATACTAGTTACAAAATTACATCGAAATCATATGTAACCTATAAAATTGTTTAATAACACATTTCACCAATGAGTATTTTGTCAACTGTTAAACTGTAGAACATCTTACCGTAATCCTTGAGGCGTATCGAATGCTGTAGTGTTCATTTTTAAGAAGTTCTTTTAAGTTTGCATCACATTTTTTTTTAAATATCTGCGTAGTTATCACTAAGAATAACATGGACAGCTTGTGTATGTTTTGTTTTTAGTACAGTTAATGCAATTCTAACAAAAATCCTAAAATTTGGACTAAATTTGAAATTTAGTTTTTATCTTTTTAAATTGCATTTTAAGTGAAAAAGCATCACTTTTTTATTTCCCCAACAGACGATAAAACATAAGCGAAAAATATTAAAATGTTTTTCAAATTACCGTTACACTTCGTTATTTCTTTAATGTTAGCAGCTAAAATAAAATCATTTGGTTCGTTGCATAAGTCTTGCATTACACTGTTAAAATCTTTCTTCCATAAGTGAAAACACTGCAAAAATAAACGTAATCTTTTTCTTTACAATATTGTTACAAATTCTGTAAATAGTAATTATTGTAGGAACGTAACCTGTAAATAGTTTCCCGTAATGAATATACAACCCCTTTTTCATATGGCTAAAATATACGACCCCTATTCCCTTTTTTTTGTTCATTGATAAAAGTTGATAACGGACAACGCATTTCGAGAAGCGTGTGGAATATTTGAGAAAATTCTTTTCGGTGTATTTAAGCCGTTAGCGATGGATAAACAGTTAGTTTCGATTGAGATTTTCGAACTGAGTGCATTTTTGCTCTGTTTATAGCGAGGCATTTCGCTGTGTTATTTTCGTATTTGGAAGTAAATACGTGTGTAAACGGTGAGTTTACGGTGTTGTGTGATAATTGCTTAATTGCTGATGAATAATTTAGCAGTTGTTGAAGATCTTTCCTGTATATAGTGTAAATAAATCTCCTGTGTTTTTATCAAGAACTGTGTCTTCATTTCAAGAAAGTGGAAGTCGCACCGAATCCGTTACAATTTGGCGCCCAACGTGGGGCTACTTCAGGACTTTCTTGCAGTAAGTGTGACTTTGGACATTTTTTCATAAAGACTTTTTAAATTTGGACTTTATTTGTATGGTGATTACTCGCGCAATGGATGAACAATTAAAACAACTGCTTGATGCAATCAACTCTGTGAAGAGTGATATGGCGGCTAATCAAGAACAATTAAAAAGTGACTTGACTGCAAGTTTTACTGCAAATCAAGAACAATTAAAAAATGATATGGCGGCTAATCAAGAACAATTAAAAAGTGATCTGACTGCAAGTATGTTGGCAAATCAAGACCAGTTAAAAAGCGATTTAACGGTGCTGAAAAAGGACTTAACGGTGCTGAAAAAGGACTTAACGTCTAACCAAGAAGAAATTAAAAATGACCTTATTTCGGTAAAGACTGTGATGGAAAATAAATTTAATGACATAGAGCATCGAGTTGATGCAATTGAAGAAAAATTTGATACCGTTGAAAGCCGATTCAATGCTGTAGAAAATAAATTTGAAGATGAAGATAGAAGATTTCATCTACTTAAAGAAGAGATCTTTAAGGACGTGGAAAGGAGATTGGCGACCGCGGAAAGCAGCTCTGTACAGTTTGGCGCTCCCACATCGGTTGCTCGACCGTCCATTAAACTTGCCACATTTGATGGGAAAACTTCGTGGCAGGTTTACAAAACTCAATTCATGATAGTGGCGGAAGCGAACGGATGGGACTCTGCTACCAAGGCCTGTCATCTTGCAGCATCCCTGAGAGGTGACGCAGCGGACATTCTTCAGACCCTTCCGGACAGCCAGCGCCTGGATTTCGCCGCCCTCACATCTGCGTTGGAGCTTCGCTTCGGTGAGAAATGCCAGAAAGAGTTCAGCCGACTCCAGTTGAAGTCCCGTTTCCAGAAAACCGGGGAAACCCTGCAAGAGCTAGCGGCGGACGTCGAGAGACTGTCTCATCTTGCTTTTTGCGACTGTCCTGCGGATGTTCGGGACAACCTGGCACTCAACTACTTCATCGACGGAGTTCGGAATCCTGAGATCCAGAAGGCCCTCCGGATGGCGAATGTAAACGACTTGAAATCCGCTTTGATGTATGCGATGAGATACGAGGCCGCCCAAGAAGCAACCCGTGTGGATCGCCATCTAATCCGGACTCAGGAAGCTGATGAGTCTGATTCCAGGTCGTCCCACCTCGCTGAACTTGAGAGACAACTCGGTGACTTGACAAGACATCTGAGCAGCATAACAGCCCAAAAGAAACAAGAGCAGAAGTGCTGGAAATGCGGTAGTGAAGGACACCTGCGAAGGAGTTGTCCGGCTCGCCAAGCTACGCGAGGGAAGGAAATCACCACCACTAGAGCTCTGCAGATTTCCTCTTCTAGTAGTGGCAGTGATGGACTTTTCATTTACGCACATGTAAATGGGAACCCCTGCAGACTGATTGTCGACACTGGAGCCAATGTGACAATCATTAGGACAGATGTGGCTCGTGAATTTGGATTGAAACTGCTGTGGACCTCGCCACGCGTAAGTCTCCAGACTGTGACAGGTGACAAAATTGAGATTGACGGTAAAGTGGACTTGGAAATAGTGTTTGGGAATGCCACCTACCATCATACGGCATTCGTCGCTAATATCACGGACCCCTTCATTCTCGGATTGGACTTTTTAAAGAAATATGACTTCACTCTCGACTTCAAGACTAATGAGCTGCACTCGATGAGAGAAGACATAGCTGTTTTCCCCGCAGAAAGTGATGTAAAATCCGCTCATCAAATAATAGCCCGAACAGATTTATCGATTCCCTCAAGGTCAGAATCATTAATACCTGGCTCCCTTGAAGAAAGCAATAGTTTTCGATTTGGACTCATTGAATACCCTAACCTAAGCAATAGCCTAAAAGGAGTACTGGTAGCATCTACGCTTGTGGACCTTTCCAAGGATGTAATTCCTGTGAGAGTCGCCAACATGAGTGAAAGGCCAAGGAATATCCGGAAAGGCGAAGTGTTAGCAACTTGTACTCCCGTAAACTGCATCATTAGAAGAATCAATTCCCCCGAGACTGTGTCTTCTGAGTCCTTGACATCGAAGTTAATTGGGAGTGCACCCTTATCGAAGGATCAAAGAACTGCTGCGGAACAATTGGTGGACGACTTCAAGCATCTGTTTTCATCTACATCGGAGGATGTGGGCCGGACGAATTTAACGCAGCATAGGATCTACACTGGAGAACACCCCCCTATTAAACAGCATCCAAGACGACTACCGTTCGCCAAGAAGGAAGAGGTTGAGACCCTCCTGAAAGAGATGAAGGAGAATGATGTAATCGAACCGTTATCCAGTCCTTGGGCCTCTCCCATCGTCTTGGTCCGAAAGAAAGATGGCTCCACCAGATTTTGTGTCGATTACCGACGACTGAATGAAATCACCAAGAAAGACAGTTACCCTCTTCCACGGATAGACGACACCTTAGACACTCTTTCCGGACACAAGTGGTTTTCGACCCTGGACTTGAAGAGCGGCTACTGGCAGGTTGAGATACACCCTGATGACCGAGAGAAGACAGCGTTTACAACTGGACAAGGCTTATGGCAGTTTAAAGTGATGCCCTTCGGCCTCTGCAATGCACCAGCTACGTTCGAACGTCTTATGGAGACAGTGTTAAGAGGACTTTCCTACGAATCCTGTCTGGTCTACTTAGACGATATCATCATCGTGGGACGCAGCTTCGAAGAACATCTGGCAAATCTTAGGAAGGTGCTGCAAAAGCTTAA
The DNA here is from genome assembly GCF_026930045.1 of Uloborus diversus. Classification (NCBI taxonomy): domain Eukaryota; kingdom Metazoa; phylum Arthropoda; class Arachnida; order Araneae; family Uloboridae; genus Uloborus; species Uloborus diversus. The sequence goes on along the minus strand of NC_072734.1, from coordinate 147,240,329 downwards.
GGAAGCCAATCTGAAGTTAAGCCCGTCCAAATGTAATTTGTTCCGCCGGGAAGTGAACTACCTTGGTCACATCATCTCTTCTGAGGGTGTACAAACCGATCCAGAGAAGGTATCTGCGGTCAGGAGTTGGAGTCGTCCCGAAAACATCCATCAGCTGCGAAGTTTTCTGGGGCTCTGCACCTACTACAGGAAGTTTGTAAAGGGTTTTTCCAACATTGCACGACCTTTGCATAAGCTGACGGAGAGCAAGCAAAAGTTCGAATGGTCCAAAGAATGCGAAGATGCATTTCTACGACTGAAGGAGGCTTTAACATCAACGCCTATCCTCGCCTATCCTCAGCCTGAAAAATCCTTCATCCTGGACACTGATGCGAGCAACGAGGGCATCGGAGCTGTTTTATCCCAAGAAATTGACGGAAATGAACATGTCATCGCTTACTGGAGCAAATGCTTATCAAAGTCGGAGCGAAATTACTGCGTCACCAGAAAGGAGTTACTGGCCATAGTGAAAGCTGTAGAACACTTCCATCATTACCTCTACGGCCGAAAATTTCTGCTTCGGACAGATCATGCCTCATTAACTTGGCTTTTGAACTTCAAAAATCCGGAAGGCCAGATAGCCAGATGGATACAGCGGCTCCAGGAATATGACATGGAGATCAAGCATCGAAAAGGGTTATCTCACGGTAATGCTGACGCTTTATCAAGGAGACCCTGTCCTGAGAACTGCAATTATTGTTCCCGAATCGAGAAACAGTATGGAACGACTAGCCCTACCGCCTATCAGGTGACAGTGACTCCAATATCATCAGAACCTGATCCATGGAGTGACGACCAAGTTCGAAAAGATCAACTTGAAGACCCCGACATTAAACCAATTTTAGAGTTCATGGAAAGTGACAGTCGACGCCCTAGCTGGCAGGACGTTTCCATCTTCAGTCCTGCAACAAAAAGATACTGGGCTTTATGGAACTCACTCCATTTACGGAACGGCGTACTGTACCGGAAATGGGAATCTGACGACGGCAAAACATCTAGGTGGCAGTTACTACTTCCCCGATCAAGGATTTCAGATGTTCTGAAAGAAATACATAGTAGTGCGACTGGAGGACATTTTGGTGTCTTGAAAACCCTCAATAAAGTTCGGGAGCGCTTCTTCTGGAGCAAGGCGAAGGATGACGTGGAGAAGTGGTGCCATTCTTGTGACGCCTGTGCTGCTCGTAAAGGACCGAAGAAGAGAAGCAGAGGGAAGCTACATCTGTACAACGTTGGAGCTCCTTGGGATTGACATCCTGGGTCCTCTACCAAGAACTGCTGATGGGAACAAATACATTCTTGTTTCCATCGACTACTTCACCAAATGGCCGGAAGCATATCCCATTCCAGATCAAGAGGCTACCACCGTAGCAGAGACTCTGGTCCAACACTGGATCTCGAGATATGGAACACCTTTGCAGATTCATTCCGATCAAGGGAGGAATTTCATCTCTGCTGTGTTTAAGGACCTATGTCAAATTTTCGGAATTGAGAAAACTAGGACAACACCACTACACCCACAATCGGACGGCATGGTGGAGAGATTTAACCGCACAATCCTGAACAATCTCTCGCTTATGGTATCCAGAAATCAACAGGATTGGGACAAGAAGCTACCTTTGTTCCTGCTGGCCTACCGAAGTGCTGTCCACGAGACTACCGGATTTGCCCCATCTCAGATGCTCTTCGGACGAGAGCTTCGGCTACCTTGTGATCTCGTCTTCGGTCGTCCTCCGGATGCGCCTTCATCGCCTGAGGAGTACATCCAGGATCTCCAGGCCCGGTTGGAAGACGTTCATAACTTCGCACGAGAGCGAATCAACATCGCGGCGGAGAAGATGAAGACCCAATACGACACAAGGTCTACTGGACATGAATTCAACGAAGGCGACAAGGTTTGGTTATGGAATCCCATCCGACGGAAAGGTCTTTCACCCAAATTGCAGTCGCATTGGGATGGACCCTACAAAGTCGTTAACCGACTGAATGACGTCGTAGTGAGGATCCAAAAATCACCTAATGCAAAACCTAGGGTTGTACATTATGATCGGTTAGCCCCATACTATGGCCATAGTTCATGAGTATTACGTAAACAACCATGGTTGATAACATAAAAGTTGTAGATAATTTTTGCTTTTAATGTTTAGTAATATTTCTTGTTATTATTGTGTTTTCTGTATCTGTTAGTTATTAATTAATGGGTATATTTGTAAACTTGTGATAGAAGTTTGGCACCCTTTCTGGGGATTGTACTGCCCGGGACGTGCAGTCCTTAGGAAGGGGGCAATGTTACAAATTCTGTAAATAGTAATTATTGTAGGAACGTAACCTGTAAATAGTTTCCCGTAATGAATATACAACCCCTTTTTCATATGGCTAAAATATACGACCCCTATTCCCTTTTTTTGTTCATTGATAAAAGTTGATAACGGACAACGCATTTCGAGAAGCGTGTGGAATATTTGAGAAAATTCTTTTCGGTGTATTTAAGCCGTTAGCGATGGATAAACAGTTAGTTTCGATTGAGATTTTCGAACTGAGTGCATTTTTGCTCTGTTTATAGCGAGGCATTTCGCTGTGTTATTTTCGTATTTGGAAGTAAATACGTGTGTAAACGGTGAGTTTACGGTGTTGTGTGATAATTGCTTAATTGCTGATGAATAATTTAGCAGTTGTTGAAGATCTTTCCTGTATATAGTGTAAATAAATCTCCTGTGTTTTTATCAAGAACTGTGTCTTCATTTCAAGAAAGTGGAAGTCGCACCGAATCCGTTACAATATTATTTATATGATTAATTTGCAATTAATTAGATGTACTTTTGGGGATAGCTCTGTTGATTCGTGGAGACAAACCTTAAAAATCATCGCTGATTTTTGCTCCGTTTCGAAACATTAAAAGAAATATGATTATATTTTATTTATATCTTCAAGCATAATAAGCTTTTTCTGGGTAAAAAAAATCCCTAGAGGTAAAAATATATCCTTACACAAGCTGGCTTAATGCGATTGGAAAAGCAAGTTTTAGCGAATTATTGGAAGTGGGTACTGCCTTTTGAATGTTACTTTCATCTTATAAATATTGCAATTGCTACTCCGTTATTCGATTTGGAATAGAAAGATATATTTTGTTCATACTTAGTTTAGATTATGTATGAAAAAAAAATCACTCAATGCGTAAAAATAAACTATTTTTGTCCTCGATCTTGAAAAAGGAGTTAATTTTTGCACTTTTTCTCTGGATGATTGGAACTGATAAATAAGAAATAAAACATTTAAGTCTTGATATTTTCAGTAGTATGTATCTTTCTTGCTTAAATAAATTATTTTGCTAAAATACTAAATTGGAAAATCAATGTTATTAAGACATGCATTTGCAAAGTTTTGTTGTACTTGTTTCAAGCTTATTATAAAACGCAATGCTAATGAAGAAAAAAAAAATGCTTGACTTCAGTACCCTATAAGAAATATTCCTAGAATTTGCTCAATTATGAACATATGTAAAAATGTTTATTATGGATTTAGGAACAGGCACTTATTCACTAGCCACCGAGGAACGCTGAACGAGTTTTCCAATTATCACCTTGGAGACATTTTCTTAAATTTTAATTTCTAAAGTTATTTTGAGTGAAGTATTTTCATATGCTCAGTGGATAAATTAATGTCAATGCTTACTCTTAGTGTGACAGGCGGGTTTGCTTCAAAATGTTACTGTCAAAAGTAATATTTGATTTTTAAAAAAAAATACGTTAGTTCAGTTGCGCTCTGAACGCTATTGCTCACACTATTGCCACACTTGTGGCTATTTTTGAAGCAAAACTATGGATTAGTAATGACTAGGTGACCTTTGAAAGACAGTCAGTTTAAAGAAAGCATGAGATAGACGAAAATCAACTCTATTACCACATTTGAGGTAAATTTGGAATCAAAACTGTGGATTAGTAATGACTAGGTAACACGTAGAAGACATTGGGGGAAAGGAACCATGGGGTAAATACCAACAAACACTATTACCACACTTGTGCTAATTTTTGAAGTGGAACTGCGGATTTATATAATGACTAGGTAACGTGTAGAGGAGATTGGGGTGGAGTGAAGCATGGGGGTAAATGTAAACAAACTCTATTGCCACGCTTGTGATAATTTTTGAATCCAAACTGTGTGAATATGATGACTACGTGCCATATAGAGGAGATTCCGGGTTTTCCGCGTGTTTTTAAACAGTTGTTTAAGCGTCATAACTGTTTAAAGATGACACTGAAAAAAATTGGCTTTTAAATTTTAGTATTCTTTCTTTCTCTCCAGTAAGTCTACAAATTATTAGTAACTGTTTTCTACAAGTTTTACTTGTTATAGTCCTTAAAAACATTTAGTCATAACTTACCGAGATAATTTTTAAGACAACTTGGTATTAAGTAATTTCATTTATACTATTACTCTTGGGCAAATCAAAACAGCCAAGTTATTCATACGCAACATTTTTTGGAAGATTACATTTTGAGGTAAATTACACCTTTCTTTGTGTTTTACATGAATTTAGCGCATATTTAAACTTTTTAATGATTTTTTGTTTTCAAATGATGTTAGGTTACCCATAACCGGTTCAGCGGGTCATATGCGACCTTCGGGACAGACTTTGAGTGTTGTTTGTTTTAATTTTCTTAAGCTTCCAAACTGACTGTAATATTTGTCAAACTGATTACGGGTAAGATAAAACAAACAAAACTGATATTAAAAGCATTTTTCTGTTTTATTTCAATTAAAAGTCTCCCACTTCTAAGAAACTCCCTTTACACATCATTTTTTTTAAAACTGAAGCTGTCAATATGCATTTAGGTATGAATATAAGATGGGAAACTTTATTACGATTAGCTAATCAGAATTTGGTGTGTCCGTTTACACATTCAGATTCATCTTAACAATTTAAAACATTAAATTGTTCTTTTGTACACAAAAAAATAACTATTAATGTTTTTATATTTGATACAACTTACCATTAAGAAGTTTTTTTTCCTTTTTTTAAGGTAATGTTTGCTTTAAATAACGAAAATGGAACAATAAAATGTTTGTGTGTCTTGGAATAAAGCGGAACATTTGTTAATCAATTATTTATTGCCAAGTTACTTTCTAGCGCAATAATTAAAAATGAGTTTTTTTAAATTGTACTTTTTTTGTATATTCTTCTTTAAAATTTAACGTCAGAGGCATTCTTTAAGAATTCATTTTTAATACGGTTGTGGGCCGACAATTTAAAACATACTAGTTGGTTTCTATACATTATCCGATTCAAAAAGTAATATCCAGAATTCCTTTAAACATATTTCATTTCATTTTAGTATCAATTCAATTCAATTCAATCTTTTATTTTTCCTTCAACATTTGCTGTTTCATATTTTCTTAGTTAATTTTATTGTAGCGCAATATTAAACTTGGAAGGGAAATGCCAACATTAACGAAAGTTTTTATTAATAAAATTTGAAGTTACATTAAAATACTTGGAATAGGTTTTCATTTATATATTTATCAGAAAACCGTCTTCATTTATATATTTATTAGAAAACCAATCTTTAAAGTAATATCTGTTTCGATTCATTGAAAATGCTCTTTTATCGTGAATGTTGAAAGAAATAACTTCATTTTTGGTACTAGAGGACTTTTAATATATATTAGATTTTTTTTTTCATTCAATTGAGGTGAGATGTTATTTTAGTACAGTTCCTATAACATATACTCTTTTTCCTTTCAGACATGTTACGAAATACGTCGTTCTATATTCAAATTTTGATGTAATATTATGGTACATGCTTAACAAATAATTCATAAATTTTACAGGCAGAAAAGTTATTTATGTAACACATATTGCGTATATTAAGTATGGAGAGCACAGTTATCGAATACTTAAACATTCTAACAATGTGAAATGCGATAAAAATAATGTGAACAGTACATTTGTTTTTATACCGTAGCACAGGCTGTTGCGAAAACAGTAGTATTTTTATATAATGTACGAGAAAATAATTTTGCTGTTTCAACTTTAATTGAATGTGCATATAATTGATTTGCATATAGTATTTCAATTATGTTTCGTAGAGTGCAATACAAAAAGAAAGACATTGAGATTTTTAGATTGTTTATGCTTCGGAGCTACTTTGATTAACAAGCAAAAAATAAAAAAAGAAGAAAAATCTCCCATTTCTTGCGTATTAAAGTGAAATATATAAGGGGCATTCAAATGAAACTCGGTCCTTAGTGTAAAGTAACGGTAACAATTTTATTAACTCAAAAATAGTTACCAAAACTTTTGGCACATTCATCCCTTTGCGACATTAGTCGATCTATGCCATATTTAATGGAGCTTGTAGGCTGCTGTCGGATCCATGCCTGGACCCTGTCACATGCTTCGTCATCCGTTGTTTATCGATGTCCGCTAATGGATTCTTTCAGATTTCCAAAAACATTGGACCTCCGAAACATCTGGCCCATGAAAGTCACACGGTGATAGGCTTGGACTATACTGTGGATGTACCGGCGTTTCTCACCGAAACTGCTGCAATGTCGTCTTCACCACATTGGCCGTGTGTGGGCACCTTTGGACAACATGCCTGGCTGTCTAATGTTATGTAAAGTGGCTTGATAATACTACGCATCGATGGTAAATCCCCACTCCAGGAACTCGACAAGAAGTGGGCCCTTGTGGCAAAAAACAAGGACATGTTCCGCTGTGAACGATAACTTGCGTTTCCACATTCTCTTCGGTGGGAAATCACACTGTCACTGTGCAACTTGCGCATGCGTCAGTCTCTCTACTGATAGAAGATGCATAACTTAACGCACTGACCAGGTTTCCTTTAAATGCAGCTTATACATTTTTTTTTTCATTTTGGAATTTTTTTAGCAGAAAGCACTTTTGATCATTGTTCTTTAATTGTAATGAATATAAAAAGATTTTTAGAAAAAGTTTTTTCTATTTTAATGGGCATTTTAAGAATATGTTTTCTTCATTGCAGTCAAAAACTTCTTAGATTGCGTTATATTATGAGGGGTGTTGTTATTTCCCCTAAGGGAAATTATCAGGAGCTGAAACTTGCTGTTGCGAAAAAGAATCTTAGAGAGAGGTAATAGTTCACAGAAGTGCCAAAATTGGATATTTTTAGCGACTTAAAGAAATATTTCACCTGCTTCCTTTAGAAAGAACTGTGTTCATGACTGTGATCCAAACACAATCCCGATTTAAAACTGAAGTGGGAAACTTATCGTTTTGTTTTAGTCATTTAGTAAACTGATATTTACTGCGACGAAAAAATTATTTCCATTTTAGGGAAATTACTGTGAAAACCAAGTAGTAAATTATAGGCATTATTGACCAGCCAAATATTACGTTGGTTTTTTATGCGCACAAAAGTTTGCAAGAAAGTAAATCTAACGGGAGTTTTAGTAACTCATTCGAGTATCCAAAAAAGTAGTATTCAAAAAATTGTTGTAATCCGTGCTGTGTATGAAACCATTTAGTTATATGTTTTCTAGATTTTTCCAACTAGTTAACGAAAATCGAAAGTTAAGTATCGAGCCAAAAATTTTAGACATACATTTATTGATATTGTTTTAAATAAAGGAAAAAAAATGAAAAAAGAAAAGAAGTTAAAGGAAAAAGAGGTCAGATTGTCTTGTCGTTTGGCATATTTTTATAGTGTTGCTATTACAAATCTCGCAAAGTGTGTAAGCAATGGAGTCATTTCCGAAAATTTAAAAGTATTTTTTCCTGAAAGAGCATGCTTAAAAATATAGGATTTGACCATTTTTTAAATAATTTGAAAAAAAAATATTTTTTTTTTAAAATGCGTTAATTGCTGTTCAGATTCAATTTCATTTCCTACGCTTTTACTCATGACATCGCAAGAGATGAAATGCTATTCACTGATACCATTAGCGCAGAGCGCAATATTTAATTCGCTTCTTTACTCGCATGATCTGGCAACGATATGATTGATAGCAAGCGCAGAGAGCAGTGTTTAATTCGCTTCTGAATTATCATAAGCTTTAACTGTGGTAAACAGCAAGCGTAAGCATTCAGCGCGTTAGTGGAGTATGCACCAAAGTTCATCAGTAGTGACGTCATAAAGTCAAAGCCTTGTTTTAAAAATTGGGCAATGAGAAAAAATATTTAAAAATTTAGCGTTTTGAAAATAAAAGATTTCCCTCGCCCGATTTTCTTTTTTTTTTTTGCTCATTTTATCAACTTCAGTGAATAAAAGTAGTACTTTTGACTGAAGGAAACAACCCTATTCAGATTTGAATTCACACAAGGAATTCTCTCTTCGAAACCATATTTATTGTAGAAACAGTTTTCAAAGAAATGAAGCGTTTTGGAACGTGTAACAGAAAACTGTTTAAAAGCTACCCTTTTACTTTTTCAAATATGCATTTGCATAAAATTCTAATATTTTAAGTTTCCATTTATGACGTAATTCCACCGATACCGATACATCAGTTGCATTTCAGATGTTTAATTTTAAATTGATCCTCTCGTTTTGCCAAAAGAACTAAAACAACAATAATGAAACTGCTATAATAAATATTTTATTTTAACCTTGTGTTTATAGAAATGTTAAAGATGTAAGCGATAAACACAGATGCTTCTTTAAGCATAAGAATAGGTTAATGGCGAAATATGTAATGAATATTTTTCTGTTCATTAGTCATTAAGTGCACTTCGAAGCCATTTCTTAAAAAGCAAAATAAACGTCAAACAACACAATTATTTATGATCACAAAATCGTTCAAATGTTAAACCCTAATTTCAGTTTCAAGTATTTTTAGAATAACTTGCTGTTAAAAGAGAACATACATTTATCTGCAATCATTTGGCCCCCCTCTTCGCCTTAGTTTTGAAAAATAGTAAATTTGTTTTGAAACTATTATTGCTCTTCACAATAACGCACTGAATACTTGAAATAGCTCCTGCTTTCATTTTGTTTACGTCATCAGTAATAAAGAAACCGACGAATTGTTCCACTGCAAGAGAACATTTCTCGTTAAGATAGCTTTAGCAAACAGATAACACCTTCATTAAAAACAAATTTAAGTGAACTTCAGAAGTAATCACAGCTGTAATTGGTCTCTCTTGGAAAGAATTGCATTCAGATTTCGCGTGTATAATCTTTACCTTTCATGTCGCAGATTTCAAAAGATTTGTATTAATGAAACTGTTTTTGGTATATCATCGGTTCAAAAGATCATTGAAGAAGAAAGTTTTTATTAAATATTCGGAATATCAAGTAATAGTCTTGAAATGACGAAATATTTAAATGAATTTACTAGGATTGAAAACAATTCGTTTTTAAAGAACTACATATGTTTTTTCATCGTGGACATTGTACGAAACAGAAATAACATATAATTGTATATCCATTTAAAAATAATTTTACTGCTCATAACTTTAAAAATTAATGACGATTTCAAAATTTGTGCTGAATAACTCCATACGTATTATGTCACAACTTTAAGTTACAAAATATCATATTTTCAACCTCGTCTTTGTATTGGTTGTTAACTAACTTTCAATTAGGGAATACTGTTAACCCTAGAGAAGTCGCGTTTCCTTTTGTTACGCTAGCGCTCGCGCTTCGGTCTTTTCGCCGCCGTAGCGATCCGTGAGACAAGAGCAGAGCCGGGGAGAAAATGACACCTGACTAGGATGGCGCGCTATCGGTCTAAATGACCAACATACATTTCCAAAAGCTATGCAACAGAATGAAATACCGAAGAAAATTCTAAGAACTAAGTGTGTGTGGGCTGAGGAGAGTCTGACCTTCAGCTACACAGATGGGCCCCATTATTAGAATAAGGGGTGGTGGGATAGAGCGAAATATCTGACAACGGGCAGGGAATCGAACGAAGCGCGACTTATCTAGGGTTAAATATGCTTAAAGTAAAAATATGGTTAAGAAGTCTGACCTTCAGCTACACAGATGGGCCCCATTATTAGAATAAGGGGTGGTGGGATAGAGCAAAATATCTGACAACGGGCAGGGAATCGAACGAAGCGCAACTTATCTAGGGTTAAATATGCTTAAAGTTAAAATATGGTTAAGAAAAATATTTTTCGGAGAGCCGACATTTTGCAATAAATAACTAGTAGTTCATGTGAAATTCTACCTTTCGTTTCTGCCTTATATAGATCTTGCACATTTTGCACCTGGAATAATGGTTTAGTTTTAAAACCTACTTTTAAAGACGTGCATTTAGTCAATCAGTCAAGACCACTCATTCTAATATCGGATGAAATAATATCCTACTTATTTTAATAATTTTGAAATTACCAAACCGTTGTAATTAGTCATTTTGATACCGGGTAATGGGATATCCCGCATATTAGAATATTTTTTACTGGCAAATAGGCTATTAATTTAAGCGGAATCGACTATTAGTTTAAGTGGAATCGACTATACTTATTTCTTCTTATTTTCCAGTTCTTTAAAGTTTCATTCTTAAAGCATCTAATAGCAAAGGGGTATAAGTGCCAAAAATAAAAATTTTAAGACAACCGGAACAAATGGTAGAATAACCTAGTGTACTTTTTAGCGTAAGAGATAAAACTGGTAGCTCTGGTAGGTGCTTCTATACCTTATCAATAAAGGTCTACGCAGAGTTTAAACTTAATACGCGTTTTTTGTAAAATTTAAAACAGTCCACTTTTACCCCTTTGTTTCTTGGTGCCTCAATATTAGTATACGATTGCGATGTGGGATCTAGGGGGGCCCAAGCCTATTTTTAAAATGAAGGTTGACCATATATGAAGAGATGTAGTGTAAACAATATGGAGAGGGATCAGTAAAAGTCATTTGTGACGGGCCCCAAATCTTTTGTGCACACTCCTGGTTCTCAGGACTACCTTAAAAATCCTATTTTTTGAAGTAAATACAGATTATCGTTCCTACTTTTCTAAACAGTTGGTAGCCAAATTTTTAAAGATCGTCAAGATATTTCCAATGTTCTTTAAAAAGTATAGTAGGGGATATTTACAGTGTGATCACAAGTGAGTTTTTACTATAAAAACTTTTTTCACAAAACGTAAAATTTCTTAACGCTTGCATCATATTAACAAAAAATATATATAATTGTTCTATTTTTTCGAAATCTTGTAAACATATTTTGCGGGACCTATTCTAGGACTTATACATCAATTTAAGAAAAACTAGTACAAAAACATTTTTTAAGGACAGGCTTTAAATCACAATTATGAATGTAATACAAAATTTTAATATTTATACCTATAAAAAATATTTACCGCTTTATGCAATTAAAAAGCTTGTAGAGCTTTTAACTGTGACACGTAACTGTAATTTAAGGCCATTTAATATATATATATATATATATATATATATATATGCCCTTATTTAGTTCAGAATCATGTGACGCAAAATGTTAACATTTAGCGATTAGGAGGAAAATCATATTGAGTATTGCATCATAGACTTACTTATTTTGAGTTAGAAATCAATTTTGAAGGTACTACATTATGTATTTATATGTGTATGTGCAGTCTTAAAAAATTGACCCCGTTTACCCTTAAAATCAATTGCAATTTGAGTAATTGAATTTAAAATTTGAAGTATCGTACGTACTGTTACGGATTCGGTGCGACTTCCACTTTCTTGAAATGAAGACACAGTTCTTGATAAAAGCACAGGAAATTTATTTACACTATGTACAGGAAAGATCGTCAACAACTGCAAAATTATTCATCAGCAATTAAGCAATTATCACGCAACACCGTAAACTCAACGTTTACACACGTATTTACTTCCAAATACGAAAACAACACAGCGAAATGCCTCGCTATAAACAGAGCTAATACACACACTCAGTTCGAAATCTGAATCGAAACTAACTGTTTATCCATCGCTAACGGCTTAAATACACCGAAAAGAATTTTCTCAAATATTCCACACGCTTCTCGAAATGCGTTGACCGTTATCAAATTTTATCAATGAACAAAAAGGGAATAGGGGTCGTATATTTTAGCCATATGAAAAAGGGGTTGTATATTCATTACGGGAAACTATTTACAGGTTACGTTACTACAATAATTACTATTTACAGGATTTGTAACATTGCCCCCTTCCTAAGGACTGCACGTCCCGGGCAGTACAATCCCCAGAAAGGGTGCCAAACTTCTATCACATGTTCACAAATATACACATTAATTAATAACTAACAGATACAGAAAACACAATAATAACAAGAAATATTACTAAACATTAAAAGCAAAAATTATCGACAACTTTTATGTTATCAACCATGGTTGTTTACGTAATACTCATGAACTATGGCCATAGTATGGGGCTAACCGATCATAATGTACAACCCTAGGTTTTGCATTAGGTGATTTTTGGATCCTCACTACGACGTCATTTAGTCGGTTAACGACTTTGTAGGGTCCATCCCAATGCGACTGCAATTTGGGTGACAGACCTTTCCGTCGGATGGGATTCCATAACCAAACCTTGTCGCCTTCGTTGAATTCATGTCCAGTAGACCTTGTGTCGTATCGGGTCTTCATCTTCTCTGCCGCGATGTTGATTCGCTCTCGTGCGAAGTTATGAACGTCTTCCAACCGGGCCTGGAGATCCTGGATGTACTCCTCAGGCGATGAAGGCGCATCCGGAGGACGACCGAAGACGAGATCACAAGGTAGACGAAGCTCTCGTCCAAAGAGCATCTGAGATGGGGCATATCCGGTAGTCTCGTGGACAGCACTGCGGTAGGCCAGCAGGAACAAAGGTAGCTTCTTGTCCCAATCCTGTTGATTTCTGGATACCATAAGTGAGAGATTGTTCAGGATTGTGCGGTTAAATCTCTCCACCATGCCGTCCGATTGTGGGTGTAGTGGTGTTGTCCTAGTTTTCTCAATTCCGAGAATTTGACATAGGCCCTTAAACACAGCAGAGATGAAATTCCTCCCTTGATCGGAATGAATCTGCAAAGGTGTTCCATATCTCGAGATCCAGTGTTGGACTAGAGTCTCTGCTACGGTGGTAGCCTCTTGATCTGGAATGGGATATGCTTCCGGCCATTTGGTGAAGTAGTCGATGGAAACAAGAATGTATTTGTTCCCATCAGCAGTTCTTGGAAGAGGACCCAGGATGTCGATCCCAATTCGTTCGAAAGGAGCTCCAACGTTGTACAGATGTAGCTTCCCTCTGCTTCTCTTCTTCGGTCCTTTACGAGCAGCACAGGCGTCACAAGAATGGCACCACTTCTCCACGTCATCCTTCGCCTTGCTCCAGAAGAAGCGCTCCCGAACTTTATTGAGGGTTTTCAAGACACCAAAATGTCCTCCAGTCGCACTACTATGTATTTCTTTCAGAACATCTGAAATCCTTGATCGGGGAAGTAGTAACTGCCACCTAGATGTTTTGCCGTCGTCAGATTCCCATTTCCGGTGTAGCACGCCGTTCCGTAAATGGAGTGAGTTCCATAAAGCCCAGTATCTTTTTGTTGCAGGACTGAAGATGGAAACGTCCTGCCAGCTAGGGCGTCGACTGTCACTTTCCATGAACTCTAAAATTGGTTTAATGTCGGGGTCTTCAAGTTGATCTTTTCGAACTTGGTCGTCACTCCATGGATCAGGTTCTGATGATATTGGAGTCACTGTCACCTGATAGGCGGTAGGGCTAGTCGTTCCATACTGTTTCTCGATTCGGGAACAATAGTGGCAGTTCTCAGGACAGGGTCTCCTGGATAAAGCGTCAGCATTACCGTGAGATAACCCTTTTCGATGCTTGATCTCCATGTCATATTCCTGGAGCCGCTGTATCCATCTGGCTATCTGACCTTCCGGCTTTTTGAAGTTCAAAAGCCAAGTTAATGAGGCATGATCTGTCCGAAGCAGAAATTTTCGGCCGTAGAGGTAATGATGGAAGTGTTCTACAGCTTTCACTATGGCCAGTAACTCCTTTCTGGTGACGCAGTAATTTCGCTCCGACTTTGATAAGCATTTGCTCCAATAAGCGATGACATGTTCATTTCCGTCAATTTCTTGGGATAAAACAGCTCCGATGCCCTCGTTGCTCGCATCAGTGTCCAGGATGAAGGATTTTTCAGGCTGAGGATAGGCGAGGATAGGCGTTGATGTTAAAGCCTCCTTCAGTCGTATAAATGCATCTTCGCATTCTTTGGACCATTCAAACTTTTGCTTGCTCTCCGTCAGCTTATGCAAAGGTCGTGCAATGTTGGAAAAACCCTTTACAAACTTCCTGTAGTACGTGCAGAGCCCCAGGAAACTTCGCAGCTGATGGATGTTTTCGGGACGACTCCAACTCCTGACCGCAGATACCTTTTCTGGATCGGTTTGTACACCTTCAGAAGAGATGATGTGACCAAGGTAGTTCACTTCCCGGCGGAACAAATTACATTTGGACGGGCTTAACTTCAGATTAGCTTCCTTAAGCCTTTGCAGCACCTTCCTAAGATTTGCCAGATGTTCTTCGAAACTGCGTCCCACGATGATGATATCGTCTAAGTAGACCAGACAGGATTCGTAGGAGAGTCCTCTTAACACTGTCTCCATAAGACGCTCGAACGTAGCTGGTGCATTGCAGAGGCCGAAGGGCATCACTTTAAACTGCCATAAGCCTTGTCCAGTTGTAAACGCTGTCTTCTCTCGGTCATCAGGGTGTATCTCAACCTGCCAGTAGCCGCTCTTCAAGTCCAGGGTCGAAAACCACTTGTGTCCGGAAAGAGTGTCCAAGGTGTCGTCTATCCGTGGAAGAGGGTAACTGTCTTTCTTGGTGATTTCATTCAGCCGCCGGTAATCGACACAAAATCTGGTGGAGCCATCTTTCTTTCGGACCAAGACGATGGGAGACGCCCAAGGACTGGATGAGGGTTCGATTACATCGTTCTCCTTCATCTCCTTCAGGAGGGTCTCAACCTCTTCCTTCTTGGCGAACGGTAGTCGTCTTGGATGCTGTTTAATAGGGAGGTGTTCTCCAGTGTAGATCCTATGCTGCGTTAAATTCGTCCTGCCCACATCCTCCGATGTAGATGAAAACAGATGCTTGAAGTCCTCCACCAATTGTTCCGCAGCAGTTCTTTTATCTTTCGATAATGGCGCACTCCCAAGTAACTTCGATGTCAAGGACTCAGAAGACACAGTCTCGGGGGAATTGATTCTTCTAATGATGCAGTTTACTGGAGTACAAGTTGCTAACACTTCACCTTTCCGAATATTCCTTGGCCTTTCACTCACGTTGGCGACTCTTACAGGAATTACATCTTTAGAAAGGTCCACAAGCGTAAATGCTATCATTACTCCTTTTAGATTATTGTTTAGGTTGGGGGATTCAATGAGTCCAAATCGAAAACTATTGCTTTCTTCAATGGAGCCAGGTATTAATGATTCTGACCTTGAGGGAATCGATAAATCTGTTTGGGCTATTATTTGATGAGCGGATTTTACATCACTTTCTGCGGGGAAAACGGCTATGTCTTCTCTCATCGAGTGCAGCTCATTTGTCTTGAAGTCGAGGTTGAAGTCATACTTCTTTAAAAAGTCCAATCCGAGAATGAAGGGGTCTGTGATAGCAGCAACGAATGCCGTATGATGGTAAGTGGCATTTCCAAACACAATTTCTAAGTTTACTTTACCTTCAATCTCGATCTTGTCACCTGTCACAGTTTGGAGGGTAACGCAGGGCGGCGTCCATAGAATGTTGAGTCCAAATTGACGAGCCACATCTGTTCTAATGATTGTAACATTGGCTCCAGTGTCAATAATCAGTTCGCAGGGAAACCCGTTTACATATGCGTAAACAAACAGTCCATTACTGCCGCCACTCGTCGATGAAATCTGGAAAACTTTAAGATGGGGCTCATTCCAATTTGGCGACCTCCGCCCCGCGAGATTGCCATGGCTTAGTTTTCCTGGACCTGGGAGGGAGAGGTGCTCTTCCCTCTGGTTTCTTGGCGAGCTTCACAGTTTCTTCGTAAGTGACCCTCGCCGCCACATTTCCAGCATGCCAGCCGCCACATTTCCAGTGATTGTCCATTTTGGTACTTGGGAGCCGAAGTCCTTTTGAGGATTCCTGCAATTTCTTTTATTTGCTTTTCCAGTTCAGCAACGCGTGACGAAACCGGATCAGGCTCATCAGTTTTCACGCCGCGGATTGAATGGCGATCCTTGCGGGTTGCTTGCCGGGCGGCCTCCAACTTCATCGCATACACAACAGCAGAACTCAGGTCTTTGACATCCGCCATCCGTAGAGCTTTCTGGATTTCCGGATCTCGAACCCCGTCGATGTAGTAGTTGAGTGCCAGGTTGTCTCGAACATCCGCAGGACAGTCGCAAAAAGCAAGATGAGACAGTCTCTCGACGTCCGCCGCTAGCTCTTGCAGGGTTTCCCCGGTTTTCTGGAAACGGGACTTCAACTGGAGTCGGCTGAAATCTTTCTGGCACTTCTCACCGAAGCGAAGCTCCAACGCAGATGTGAGGGCGGCGAAATCCAGGCGCTGGCTGTCCGGAAGGGTCTGAAGAATGTCCGCTGCGTCACCTCTCAGGGATGCTGCAAGGTGGCAGGCCTTGGTAGCAGAGTCCCATCCGTTCGCTTCCGCCACTATCATGAATTGAGTTTTGTAAACCTGCCACGAAGTTTTCCCATCATATGTGGCAAGTTTAATGGACGGTCGAGCAACTGATGTGGGAGCGCCAAACTGTACAGAGCTGCTTTCCGCGGTCGCCAATCTCCTTTCCAGGTCTTTAAAGATATTTTCTTTAAGTTGATGAAATTTTCTATCTTCTTCTTCTAATTTATTTTCTACAGCATTGAATCGGCTTTCAACGGTATCAAATTTTTCTTCAATAGCATCAACTCGATGCTCTATGTCATTAAATTTATTTTCCATCACAGTCTTTACCGAAATAAGGTCGTTTTTAATTTCCTCTTGGTTAGACGCTAAGTCCTTTTTCAGCACCGTTAAATCGCTTTTTAACTGGTCTTGATTTGCCAACATACTTGCAGTCAGATCACTTTTTAATTGTTCTTGATTAGCCGCCATATCATTTTTTAATTGTTCTTGATTAGCCGCCATATCATTTTTTAATTGTTCTTGATTAGCCGCCATATCATTTTTTAATTGTTCTTGATTTGCAGTAAAACTTGCAGTCAAATCACTTTTTAATTGGTCTTGATTAGCCGCCAATTCATTTTTAACAGAGTTGATTGCATCAAGAAGTTGTTTTAATTGTTCATCCATTGCGCGAGTAATCACCATAAAAATAAAGTCCAAATTTAAAAAGTCTTTATGAAAAAATGTCCAAAGTCACACTTACTGCAAGAAAGTCCTGAAGTAGCCCCACGTTGGGCGCCAAATTGTTACGGATTCGGTGCGACTTCCACTTTCTTGAAATGAAGACACAGTTCTTGATAAAAGCACAGGAAATTTATTTACACTATGTACAGGAAAGATCGTCAACAACTGCAAAATTATTCATCAGCAATTAAGCAATTATCACGCAACACCGTAAACTCAACGTTTACACACGTATTTACTTCCAAATACGAAAACAACACAGCGAAATGCCTCGCTATAAACAGAGCTAATACACACACTCAGTTCGAAATCTGAATCGAAACTAACTGTTTATCCATCGCTAACGGCTTAAATACACCGAAAAGAATTTTCTCAAATATTCCACACGCTTCTCGAAATGCGTTGACCGTTATCAAATTTTATCAATGAACAAAAAGGGAATAGGGGTCGTATATTTTAGCCATATGAAAAAGGGGTTGTATATTCATTACGGGAAACTATTTACAGGTTACGTTACTACAATAATTACTATTTACAGGATTTGTAACAGTACTTATTCAGTGAACAGAAAAGCTGCAACAATAGATTTTTATGCTTTTATTTAAGCGGTGAACAAAAAATAACAATGTTCAATGACCCAGAAACCGCCAAAACTGTTGACCCAACAGGCGCCTCAAAATAGCTCCAGTTTCGCCACTCCTTCCGCTTAAATAAATACATTTTCTCCCACAGCTTAACAAGCTGCAAATAACCTGTCAAATATTTTTGTTTTCATGGAATTGATTTTTAGGATAGTGCGTCAAGTTATCACCAGCCATTCGTTGAGATTTAAATCCACAGCACGTAAAATTATAGTGGTGAACATTTTTTAAGATCGATTTATTATCGAAATCGGCCTACCATCACATAAATGTGTGTTTACTTTAATGCATATGCATTTTTATAACACTGTCCATCATTTTAATGAATATTTTAAGGCGAAGTTCTCACCCGGAACAATATTTATTAAAAGCACATTGAATTTTTAATTGTAGTAAAAAAATAAAATATTTTGTTTTTAACCAGTCTTATGTAAGTAATGGCAAATAAACCAATTAAAAAACTAAATTTTTTTTTTGGAAGTAGCAGTATTAACTGTGCGTTATTTCGCGAGGTGTTACTTTTCCCTTTTGCCATCACCGTAAGTTAGTCGCTGAGAAACACTAATCATCTAATCATATTAACTAATAATTAATGTTTAGTTGTTAATAAACTAAACCTACTGCAGAGTTAAGAAAATTATAATTTTATGCGTTAGTAGTATAGTATAAGTCTGTGGAACTTTATATTTTAACGTTCAAAAGGCATAACTGCAAAAATTAAATAATGATCAACCCATGTTTTTGTTAGTTCAGAAATCAAAGAAATCTTAACAGTAAATGCAGAAGTTTCTTATTTTCACATATGTTTACCTTCAAATAAAAAGAAATCTATTGCCAATTTATCGGCACTGAACAGTGCAGAATGGTTTGAGAATTTAGGTAATTTTTCAGTTTTGTTTTCATTGGTTGTAAATTGACAAAAAATTAAGCACGTTAAGTAGCTTAAAAACAAACATTTCAAGATATGTACGTGAAAAATTGAATCTGTAATTAGGGCAAAAAAAACTCATATTTTGCAGTAAATCACCGCCCCTAAGCCAGGGTTAAGACCGAAGTACATGTACTACACAGGCAGCAGGGTTATCATGTCCTGAGACTAAAGTTTCGTTTTTATTTAGAACTCTTCAGTCAGGAATAGTGAATAACGGAGCTGGAGGTAGATGTTATATTATTGAAGCTGATAGTACCAACAAACAGGTAGAAAAAGTGAATTTATCTCACCAGCGAGTTTCTGCAGCATGGTACGGTTCAACTCGTGAATAGAAGGAAAATCATGGGCATTTATCAGTAAGTTACCGCCCTTAAGCCAAGGCTAAGCGCTAAGTCAGAACTACATGCACTATATAGGCAGCAGGGTTATCATGTCATGAGACTGAAGTTTCGTTTTCATTTAGGACCCCTCAATCAGGAATAGTGAATAACGGAGCTGGAGGTAGATGTCATGTCATTGAAGCTCACAGTACCAACCAACAGGTAGACAAAGTGAATTTATCTCACCAACGAGTCTCCGCAGCATAGTGCGGCTCAACTCGTGAATAGAAGGAAAAGCATGTCATTTATCAGTAAGTTACTGCCACTAAGCCAGGGCTAAATCAGAACTATATGCAATATACCAGAGTTTGTTGGCACTTTCAGCTTTAATGAGATGACATCTGCTTGCAACTCGGTTATACACTATTCCCGACTGAGGAGTTCTAATTCTAAGAACGAAACTGCACTCTCAGGATGTGATAACTGGGCTGTCTGGTATATTTCAAACAGTCATATAGCAAAAAAAAAAATATTGATCCAGTTCCTTTGGACCAGTTTCAAATAGGCATTTTTATCTGCATGTAAATATAAAAACAGTTTAGTTATTACGTTGGCACTTTGGAAAGTAAGCGATTGCCGTAGTCGATGCTGAAGAGAAAGACAGGTCGGGAAGCCTCAGTGAAGTTTAGTTCAGGTTTTACTCTCTTGCCGTGTTCTTTGAAATGACGTCCATCGTATAATATAGTTATGTATGTAATCTGCTAGTGTTGTCTGCTACTTTATTCTTGTAAGTTAAAAGGACTCAATCTAAAAAAGGGAAGATGCGACAAGTGTCGGAATGTTCTAATTAACGAAGGTCTAGTGATTTTGTGTAGTTGCTTTACCCTTAAAGAAAATGCTAAGGCAACTATCTAAAAACATAAATTAACTTTATGTGTACTCTACAAAGGAAAGAGCTTCCAAATTGCCCTTTCAATCCGAACTGACACGAGACAAACAACATCAACAAAAACCAAGCAATCGAATGCCACGTTTCCCGATATACTAACAGAAAAACAGCTAACTAAATTGAACCGACAGGTCTGAAATTTTCATATCGAAAAGCACCCTCTTGCGTACAGGTATACTTAAGGATTATTATGGAGATTTTCCATAACCCACCGAATATTATTGTTTATTAGACACAATCTCAAAATCACTACTGGAAAATAGCCAAAAAACTTCTATTTCTTCTGTTTAAAACATTAGGATTGCTCTAATGATAATTTTTTTTCCTACTAAATACATGAATTTAAAAAAGTCTAAAAATAGAAAATGATTAAATTAGTTTGACTAAATCTTCGAAAAACTCAAAAAAAAAAAAAAAAAAACACATTCGGTCAATATTATTGCCAGCAAGGGTCAAAGCTTTGTATTTGCAGTCGTAAAAAATAAACAAAAGAAGTACCATATTAGTACAAGTTCTTCTAAAGGATCAGCACTCTGCCAGAAAATTGGTAATCCACCATTAGCGCTTTGAAGACAATAGACACAAGAAAATGTGAAAGAAAAAAATAGAAATAACATTCAAATTAATCAATAACGGGACAAAAAATCACTAGTCTAAATGCTGACGACAAAGACAGCACTGAAGAGAAAATAGAAGAGCAAAAAAAAAGATCCTAATTTTGAAGATCAGCATTGTTCTTTATTAAATAAGGCACAAATTGATCGTTTTCTCTTCTCTACCAATAACAAAGCTAAGTCTCTCTGTCTGGATCTCTGTTGCGCGCATACGCTTAGATCGCTCGGCTGATTTTCATGAAGTTTGGCACAAAATTAATTGGCAGCATGGTGAGTGTGAACTTCCAAGCGATTTTTCGAAAATTTGATTTTTTTTTAAATTCCAATTTTAAGCCTGTTTTTCAGATTAATTTGAATTAGGACGTGTCACTCACTTTTTTAAGCTTTAAGTCATTTGAAAGCTTAAAATTTCTTAGCATTAGTTGCAGTTTCTTTGAAATTTCTACGATCATTTGGAGAGCTACAGGAATCGTTTAAAAAAAAAAAAAACTTCAAGGCTGGTTCAACGATTCTAAATGATTAAGCTCGAGAATAAAATCCAAAATTTAAGATAATTTCTGTTCTTAAAGTAAATTTCATTCAACTTTTCTTTGTTATGAAGTAGAAACCAAAATTATGCTGCTGTAATCACGCATTTGTAATCATAAAAGGATTTGTTAAATAGTAAAAAAGGAAATCTATGTTTTCAATATTGTACTTGATGTATTTTTAAAAGCACAAAAATATTGTTACTCTGCAGTAAGTACATTTTTCCAATTATTATGCTTACCTATCCATTTACTACCACATTTTGCTATGATACAATATAACCATAGAAAACTATAACCAAATTTTTAATTTTTTTAAAACTAACTTCAAGCTCTTTGCAGCACCTGAAGATATAGTAGCATCGCAACCATTTCTTCTTATTCTTATTATTGAATTACAAAGCAGCTTTTTCCCACTATCCGTAAGCATTTTTTAAAAAAATATTTTTAAAAAGCCATTTTTGTTTCACCCTAATGCACAAAACGTGTGCCTTATGCCTGTAATAATTTAATATGCCATATAAAAGTATAAGTTTATTTTGAGAAATGAGTATAAATAGAGATAATATTCCTAAAGTTAATACTTATGAAATTTAGATACAACTACACTGGTAGACAAAATATGGAGATGGAAGGGCATTTTCACATTTCTCGGAAAATATCATATAAAACCTGGATAGTTGGTTGCCATATAATAGCACTATGGCGCTGGTGTCGTTCAGATGGGTTTACGTATTCTTGTGAGCGTTGCTAAGGTAGCATGATGTATAAAAGTCTGCAGCCAGCATCTCAACTCAATCCACTCTACAACACAGTAACGATTTGTATGGTGTTTCTTGAAAATCTTGTTGTTTCTGTTGACGTTTGGGTGAAATGAGTGAATATCATCGTTTAGGCAAAGGTGTGAGGTGGAGAATTGTGGGTAGACTTGAGGCAGAACAGTCCCAAGCTCAGGTTGCTCGGGAATCGGGTGAAAGTCCAAGCGTTTTTTCAAATTTGTAGAGTCAGTTAAAAAACAGTGGGGCAGTGTCCACGCACACACACACACAGAAGACCAGGACAAGGTTGTCTGAGAGCAACAACGCCCAATAAAAACTAGTATATTTTACTTATAGCCAAGTACCAGAGGACGTCTATAGCTGGCACCACTGTCTAGGGACCTCTCTGGCGCCACATGAACATTAGTTTCAAACAAGACAGTTGCCAGGAGGCTCGGTGAAAGAGGGTTGTATGCCAGGAAAACCACCATTTGCATCCTACTCACTCACTCCCACAAAAGAGAGTGTGTACAATGATGCAGGCAGCATCAATACTGGACACAGATCCAGTAAGCTAATGCTCCTTTCACAAATGAGTCCAAGTTCTGTCTACAACCTAATTCTCGGCGAATATTGATATGGGATCCGTTATATGGGATCCGATACCATCCCAATAACATCATGTAAAGGGACCATTATGCTGTTGAAGGATTGTTGCTTTGGGCAGGGATCATGCAAGATGCCCGCACACCACTCCACGGGTTTGACACTGGTTCCGTGAATGCCCAGAGGTAAAGGCAGGAGATCCTACAATCCTATGTGCGTCTTTTCAGGGCTGCTGTTGGCCCTGAATTCATTTTTATGGACGACAATGCCTACCATATAGCGCTGTCCTGGTCGAGGAATATCTGGAAAGCGAAGATATTCATCGAACGGATTGGCGAGCCAAGTCTCCTGACCTTAACCCTAATGAACATGCTTGGGATGCTCTTGGGAGGGCTATTGCGAAACGCCAATCCTCACCCAGAACCATTCCGGAGTTAAAAACCGCTCTGGTGGATGAGTTGGGGGGGTCTTCCACAAGCACTCCTTAACTCTCTTATTAACAGCATGTATACCCGTTGTGCATACTGTCTATCTGTCGGAGGTGACCACGCAGCATACTAGAGCGGCAATACTCCATTACAAGCCTCAGTTTCATCGCCATCATTCATGATGAAGTTCAGTCCACATTGGATATTTGGCAATAACTCTTGCCAATGCATGACACTTTAATTTTTGCTCTGCACACACTATTGTCTTACTATATGTTATATCCATACCCAATTTCAGTTATTTTCATCCGTTAGTTTTCGAGATATTTAGAAAAATGCGTTCCATCTCTTGATTTTGTCCACCAGTGTACTTAATGTAAATAGGCTGTTTTAAGGAAGGCGAACATCCTAAGTATTTTTTCCTTCGATATTCATTGCACCTTTCTAAAACTGTAAACGATTATTATATATGACATAAATAACACATATTGACAACTTATTTTTTGAAGAAAAAAAAGTACGTTTTTTTTAAATTAAAAAGTCATATTTTTAGCAAAAAAACATCATTTCTTTAACACCTCCTGTGCCTTCATTTTTTCATAATTTTTAAAACTTATTTCGTTCATCTCTTCGTCATGTACCAAAGAGTGATATAAGCCTCTAATTTGTATGTAAGTAACTAAAACCAGTTTTGATGGAAAAATTTCCCTGAAAAACGTGCTTTTATCCCTCTAAGTTTGTGTGATCGTTATTTCAAAACCACATATTGCATGTAAATAATTTTTCGAGGTTTATGTCACAGTAATATGTTCAATTACCATTTTTGCAAAGTTTCATATCTATAGAGATAATACTTTTTTTTGCTAGATCTGTTGGCGTAAATAAAAACTTTGAAAACGTGGTTATGAGATTATCAAGAAAGAAAAAATTAATTTCAGTTATAAGCAGTGCATTTGAGTTTAGTAAATTTCTTCTAGTTTTCTCAATAATTTGTCGATTTAAAAAATGCTGATTTAGAAAGAAAACACTGTTGCTCTCCAAATTTCTCAAAGTCTCAATACTGATTTTTTTCGAAATTTAAGTTGTTAGCCTAATTTAAGATTTCAAAGCATAAATATAAAATTCTTTAAATGCAAATGTATGTGTCATTCATAAGTTCTTTGATCGTATCACTTAAGTTCAATACATAAGAAACATTTTTATTCAAATAATCTGTTTCCCTTGTTCTCGAATTTTAGAAAAACAGATCCCATGCCTCTTCCTCGATTGAAAGCATCATTACAGGTTAGAATTATTTCCCCAAAGCATGTTTAAGAGTAGTGGATTGGGAGTTCGTTCAATATGTTGACAAGTACTTTATTTATTCGAAGTATTTTCAAAATGTCTGCAGAAAATGAATTTGAATTATCATTTCAACAATTCAAAAGAGCATCATTTTATAACAGTGAATTCAGTATGTTCCAGTGAGCCTGCTCATTATATTTGAAATTCGCATATGTAAACGAGTTGAATACAGTTTCAAAGGTAAATTTGTCTCGTAAATTGTATTTTTATATCTATTTTCACTATCATGGGCGTTAACTTTTTTTTTGTTTTGTTAAGTATATAAACAGGGTGTTTCTAAAAGGACGCCCCCACTTTGAAATGACATAACAGCAAAACTGTGAGCTATAGAATTATCAAACAATTGGTATGTTATTTTGTAGTAAGTTACCGCCCTAAGCCAATGCTAAGGCATAATTACTTAAAATACACCACCAGCTCAGTTATTCATTCGAGGACTGCAGTTTCGTGCTTTTTAGCACTCATCAGCCCGGAATAGGAATCACATGAGCTGGAGGCGAAAAACCTCTTAAGGGAGCCAAGAGAGCCAAACTGGTAGCTAATGTAGAATTAGCACACCAGATGTTTGACCGTAGCAATGGTGCGGTTCAACTGAAATATTGATAAAACTAACTGAGCTGGTGGTGTATTTTAAGTAAGTGGTATGTTGGGTGGACAAGACTGGCATTTTTTATTCACCAGCTTTCAAATATAGTTCAAAGATTTGACATTAAAAGGCGTTGTCAGGAACATCCCGAACTTAAACTGTTGGGAGGACGGAAATTCTTAATTTTCCGAATGAAACTCCAAATGTTTCAGAATCGTCATACAAAATTTGACAAATAAATAATTTTTTGGAAAGTCACAGTGACATCCCGTGATCTCCCGGCATGGCGCTTTTGGGCGCTGTAGTGCTAAGTGCCATTTAAGTAGTGTCTGAAATTATTTATTAAATAGGGTAAAAATTTCATTGCAATGGGTTAAATATGACCACTTTTCCCATCAGCATAGTGGCGGCTTCTAATGCCAAATCTTGAACTGTTTTTAAAACCTGGAGTCTAAAACATTTCAGTCTTGTCTTTCGAACATACCACTTCTTTTACATTTCTATCTTTCAATGTTTTACTGTTATAACATTTCAAAGTGTGGGTGTTCTTTTTGAAACAACAGGAT
This sequence comes from Uloborus diversus, assembly GCF_026930045.1. Classification (NCBI taxonomy): domain Eukaryota; kingdom Metazoa; phylum Arthropoda; class Arachnida; order Araneae; family Uloboridae; genus Uloborus; species Uloborus diversus. Next base: position 147,214,713 of record NC_072734.1, on the reverse strand, counting down.
ATATAATTACATATATTATTTTTGAAGGGAGTTTTTGTGTGATGCCATTAATTCTTTAATACTTTACCAAACTTCATGATTAAGACACCATTTTAAAGAGGCTTTTCACCGTTTTTGGCATAAAATAAGGAGATGATTGGCATTTTGGTTAAATGTCTATACAATAAATGATTCCTGTTCTTTATTACACATTGCTTCTTTGCATTACTTCTCAAATTGCTCCCATTAGCTCAGTTGGTTGAAAAGTCGTACTAATAATGCAAATGTCTCGAGTTTGAATCCACATATGCATAAGAATATTGTTTTAATGGAATTCTGGTCAGAATTACCATACAAATAAAATCTGAGCTAATTGTAGGATTCGTAGCAACAGTTCTGTTGTTGTTGAAATCAGAAAACAGGATATGACTTTAAGCATATTAAATCGCAGTATAACTTTTTAAAATATATTTAAAACAATAGTTGCATGTATTCTTATTAATTTTGTTGCTTCGTTACGTATTTCTGTAGTGAATATCTGGATCGTGGTGACCTGATCGGAAAAGCAACGTATTGGTTAGTGGAGGGTCCAGGCTTTGATGCCAGCCTGCCGAACATTCTGCGTGTTCATTAATGGTGATGTGTAGTGGTCACAAAGACCTTTTTACTTCCCATTTCAAATCAATACATTTGTTGGTGGTTAATTTAAGATTGGCTCCTAGTCTGGATATAAAAACAGAACTGTCTTCAGAGCCAATCCAAACGGTTATACCACATACGGTTGGAGAAACTCCGATCACTAAGCTTAACCCATACTATTGTTTGTGTAAATTTATCATTAAAATCAATAATTACTAATTCGTAATCTTATTACGCCCATTTATTTCTGATGTTTTTGTGTAAACCACAGCATTTCCGACCCTGTCTTGCTTTACGATTCCGAGTAGATATGGTTAGCGCTACCCCTTCCTAAAATTTTGAAACAGTTTACTGAAACACAATGTACACCTGTTTCCTAATGTGTTCTGGTGCTCTTTTTTTTTATTCAATGTGCGATGGTTTTTTCACATACGAATGCACCCCCTCCCCCTTAAGACCACATCCTTTACGATAAAAATAAAATTCACATTTTTTTTTTTTTTCAATTGTGGGAGAATTTCGCCCTTTCAAAATCCTCAACATCAGTGAAAGGAAAATTGCTAAATTTGGAGAATCTTTTACTGCATCGGCTAATTTTTCATTTTTTTAACGAATTCCTTTTATTGAAACATCATGTATTTCCCAGTGCACCGCGATATATTAAATACATGTATTTTTTTAAAACTTTTTAAAAAAGATGCAGAACAAGATTTCCCGAAGTTAAATTAAAAATGTTTAAATCTATAATGAACAAGAAATTACATTTTCTTGATGCGTAAATCACTTTAAAAGAATTAAAACTATTAAATGAAAAGAAAAAAACACAAAAACAAAGTATGACTTCCTTTTTATAGGCATTTTTCTCTCAAAGGCTGGTTTACTAACATGCATTTTGAATGCATTTTACCTTTTCAAAAAGCAGTGAAAATGTATTGCTATTGAATCATGGCAGTTTAAAAGGATTTCGCAAAATGTAAGAAAGTTTTAGTAGTTAACGAAATGAGTAATGCAATTTTCTGATGAAAATCCATTCAATTATTTTTAATTTAGTTTCTAACTGTAGGGCGTGTTTGAAATGTAAAAAATCTATTACAGTCTGCGAAATGAAATAAAATCATTTATTCAAATATCATTATTTTCAGTTGGTTATCAGAACAGTTGAGTTGCGCCGAAAGCGATTGATGTTTCCTGAAAGAGTTTTATCTGATTCATTTGAAACAAAAAATCTTATTTCCCCCGCTTAAAACATTTTTTTTTCTCTTTTCCTATTTTGTCTTTCACATTTAAAATGAAGTAATTTTGTTTGGTTTTCTAGTAAACATTTCCGAAATCACTGTGGTATTTTATTCCAAGAATCTTCTTACATCATTGGAAAAGAATGAAAGTTTGTTTGTTGAAATCAGATTAGAAAGAAAGATTTTGGAAGATAGATTGGATTTCAGTAGATAACATTGTTTTTACAAGCGAGTTCAGTAAAAAAAAAAATATTTAAAGATCATTTTATTCTCTCTGGAACATTTATTTTTAAATTATTTGCATAAAAACGTTTTGCTCCAATAAGTTGTTTAAAAACATGAAAAATATATTCACCAAATATGAATATTCTGTCAAAAATGAGTTTTTAAAAGTGGGGATATCAACTAACAGATTCCCTGATAGTTTAATTACATCAAAGTTAGCCGTATTTTTTTTTAGCTATTCGGCTAATCATTGTTAACGGTATATTGCCTCATAAATACAAATGTCTATAAAATCTGTTACGTTTTTTGCCGGATAATTTTCAATTTTAAAATAATTATGCAGTAAACACGAAGCTAATACAATAGAAATGCGTTACATCGAAGAATAAGGTCTACCGAGTCTGTTGGACTCTACTTGTTTATTTGCCTGTTTGGTTTCGTTGCGATATCCTAAAAGGCCTGGTACACATTTTTAACGGAAAATCATAGTTAAGGGGGTCCGGGACACATTTTGAAAATTTTTTTATTATGTACTTTAGAGTTTTGAAATTTTTTGAACTGATTCATCATTTATTTAACAAGCAAAATCATAACATAAATATGAAAAAAAAATATTTTTTTATTTAAATTTAATTAGTTTTTTTCAAAAAAATGGGGTTGCTTTAAATTGCTATAACTCAAAATATTGTTGGTCAATTTTCAATTTTTTTTCAAAAAAGTATGCACAAATATCTAAGCTTTAATTTTTATTCGGCGATTTTAAAAATATTGATTCAATAAAAAATTAAAAATATTTGAAGAAAAATTTCGAAAAATTCGAAGATACTTTTTTTTAAAAAAATCATAATTTTTGCAGTAAACGTTTTTTTCAAATTCGCCGAATAAAAATTAAAGTAAATTGCTTGAAAAAGATATGCTCCAAGTTTCATTACTTTATCTCTATCGGTTCCTGACTTATAAGAGTTTGAATGCAAGAAATCGGGAAAAATTGCATCATGGAGAAAAACGCGTTTAAAGTTTTAAAGTTATGTACACATTCGTTAGATGCATGCAACAAAAATAACTATAACTTTCGTTCTATTTAAGGTAGAAACAAGATTCAAACGTCCTCTTAAGCAGAAAAAACGGAGCAATTTTTCAAATTATAAAAAAAAAATTGCAAAATTTGAGGATTTTTGTGTCCCGGACCCCCTTAATTGTAATGGAAATTGTAGTAACCTCTTGAACTGGAGGAAACATGACGGTGAATTTTATAGTTTGTTGTGACTAAGGATGGGATTCATAAACTTTGTCACAGGATGAGAAGAATTCGACCGCGAAGTGTCCATGGTATATATATATATATATATATATATATATATATATAAGTAAAAAGTGCTGTGAGAAAATCCTAAGTCTCCTAAGGCTGGCAAAAAACCGCAAGTGCTTGGGATAACCTGCACTGAGGATTTACTTGCCAAGTTTTTTCCAGGAGCTTAAAAATTGTCACTAATGATTCTGAGTTTAACTAAACGGGCGAAATTAAGTCGGCATTGTTGAATAATCAACATTAATATAGTTGATATTTACAATATTGTAGTGTCATGTAGATACTGCTAAAAGTTTGACTGATGATTATATTTTTTACTATAACAAAACCATATCTTGAATACTACCACTGAATAAAACATTAAGCACCGCGCGCTAAATATCAAGCAAATTAGAATTACGTTTTGAATTACTGATAGCCAACTCTAAAATTGGACAACATATTAAAATATTCGATAGATTCTCCGTTGTTCTCATGTTTAATAATTTTATTTCTCTTGAAAAAAAATTAGTTTGACCGAAAGCCTTTTCCAAGTGATAAATGCATGAGCAATATTACGTTAGCGAGTTTTGTTCGTGTTATCAGAGATATAAGGAAAATAAATATTAATTTTATGGGAAGAGGATGCTTTTGATATTACTTCTGCCATCCAAAAACCATTTCTTACCAGAAAAACACTCGAAGCCAGCGATTTATTTTATCATAACAAAGAAACCGTATAATTTTGTCATTATTTTCCTAAAATTTGATCTACCAAAAATATGATTTTTTGTATTTGTGAATAGTTTGGTAATATTTTATGTCTTCTAGAGTAGTGGGAATTGTTTGAAAGGTGAACCCGAAGAAGAAGTTTGGAGAAGAATTAAACTTTGTCGAATCTATGTAGTTGTTTTTGAAAATTATTTGGAAACGCTTTTATCAGTGCCAGTCCAAATAGAGGTCGCTTTGTGCAATGAATTACTACAAAAGCATCAAACTATGCAGATTTTCATAAAAGCGTCTAAATACAATGTAAGCATACATTTGAGCATGATGATATTAACTTAAATTAAAGATTCATTTCGATGTTTTTTTCAAGTTTGTGTCGTACTTTCTTCTTTTAAGCACTTTTCATATACGTGGCGTGTTTGTCACGGAAATTCTGAGACCTGCGTTTGCTTGTATATCAGCAACGAGACTACTTAGACATTTTGGGATTTCACTAGATGATTAGTTGAATCTTTAGGTACAAGTTAACGCCGGAAAATTATCGATCAGGATGATAAACAGTAAATTTCATGTAATTTCCCCAGGGTCATTCCATACAGATCCAACGGATGAGTTCGCTCGACCATTTTTAATTTTTTTTGAAACTCATATCCCAAAAAGATGCATATGAATGATGTTTAAAACCACTTTTATTTTTTCTCTAACCTTAACCCTTGATTTTTTAGAGGTCGTCGAAAGTGATTTTTGCAGTAAAAAATGGGACTTTTAGACCTTTGCATTTTGGCCAAAATCTATCTGAATTACATTTATGGCAGTTAATTTTACGCTTTGATGTTAAAGTGCATAAGATGATAGTCTCACGTGCCTACCTATATCTTTTTTAAAAACCAAATACACAAAACAATATATATAACATGTATAGTACTTGAATGGAATATTCAATTTTCTAAGAAATTTTATTTTTTATTCCATCCCCTTTTGGTTTACAGGGGTCTAAAAATGTCATTTTTCTGAATTTTCTAAACTTTGAGGGCCTGTAATTTATAAAGGGTAAACAAACACACAATTGCAGCTATATTTTCTCATTAGTGTGAGTCCAGTGATTAGTTTTTGCCATATTTCACTTTGTGTTTTTATCCCCTAAGCGAGTTATGACCCTTTAAAATGAGTAAAAATTTTACATTTGACCTTGAACTTTGGCCTGCTGCTATTATTTTAATTATTAAGCTACAGCCACGTAACTCAGCACGTGAGACTATCATCTTATGCACTTCAACATCAAAGCGTAAAATTAACTGCCATAAATGTTAATTCAAATAGATTTTGGCCAAAATGCAAAGGTCTAAAAGTCCCATTTTTGACTGCGAAAATCACTTTCGACGACCTCTAAAAAATCAAGAGTTAAGGTTAGAGAAAAAATAAAAGTGGTTTTAAACATCATTCATATGCATCTTTTTATGATATGAGTTTCAAAAAAATTAGAAATGGTCGAGTGAACTCATCCGTTGGATCTGTATGGAATGACCCCCCATTGAATGATTAAATATGAAATCCATTGTTGCAAAAAATTGTTGGCTTACAAAGTAATCATAACGAAAAATTTGAATGAAGGATTCTTTTGAGCAAGCATGAAATTTATTCGCTACCCATTGATCTCATACAATTTTTATCCTCATCTATGCCAATCCATGTCTTATGGGGCTAAGTAGAGAGACATAGGATCTTTATCTTGGGAAACTTGTATGATGTGAAGCATAAAGTAGTTTGTGAAAAATTTAATATTTTAATGTTCTAATTAAATAAGCACACAAATAAATCTCAGAGAGGAACAATAATTCATTTTTAATGCCAACTGTTTAAAGCTTTAGTCATGTATGTAGTTATTTCTAAATTTTAGTATGGAGCATTTATATGAAAAAATAAGGTTAAGTTTCGTAATATCATACTATTTCTGAAGTGCACTCAAAAGAATAAAATGCCAGATTTTTTAAAAATATACTAAGCACTTTTCATAATGCATTCATAAAAAAAAAAAAATCTGGGTTAGTAAGAACAATTAAAATACTACTGTAGTTTTCAAAAATTGCATGAAAATGACTCCACAAACGAAAAAAAGTGCGGTTCTAGTTATTTCAAACTAAACTGTCCAAATAAGAAAAAGATGCATGTTTCAACACTCAAAGTTATGATTGAAAGCTAGGTAATGATAAGCAATTCTCTTCATGACTTAAGCCGCACTTTTTTTCGTTTGTCGTTTCTAAGAATTATTGAACACTACAGGAATACTTAAATTGGCCTTTCTTACCCAGAAAAGTTATTTTATCCTTTTGAGTATATTATGCAAAGTGCTTACTATATAAAAAAATCTGTTATGTTCATATTTATGACAAAAAATACATTTTAAAGGAAAACGAATACACACTGCCATGCTAAGCACAAAAGTCGTATCTACACTTTTTTTAAAAATCAAAATTGAGTTTTTGTCACCAGCTGTTTCCTTGTGACATATTTTACGTAACCTGTATACATTGTTTTATGAGGGTTTTTTCGGTGGAAAATATTTTTTAAACATTCTGAAAAAGTCTCATCTGAATCAAATACATGGATGCACAAAACTTAAATGGGAATTTCTCATTTTGAACTCAGCTGCAGGTACATCTTTTGCGCTTAGCACGGAGTAGCTGTTAAAAATTGCTACGTTGGGGCTTCCATAGCTCTGAAGCGGAAGCTTTTATTCGACTGCCGGAAGTTGTGGGTTCGATTCCCACCAGATCTTTGGATGTTGTTTCTTCTCTTTGGGCTAAAAATATTTCTTGTGGTGTCTTATACTTCAAGGATATGGTAACCCATAACTTTAGGGTGACTATGACACGACAACAACAATAAATGCGTTGCTGCTAGTAAAGCTTAACAGATTTACTCAATTTTTGTTATTCAATTTTTGAACTAAATTTCCCCTTCACCCAGTCTCGAGAAAATAGATGTTCACATCATGTTCAACACTTTTTTTTTTCTAACTGATGTATTACATCGAATGCTATATATATATATATATATATATATATATATATATATATATATATATATTGAATTTCCGTTTAGTTTTGAGGTATAATATAGATGTATTGTACAAAGGGGGACACCCACAGCGCATTTAATAGTTCAAAAACTTAGAATACAGTTGTTCTGAAAAAATTCCCGAAAATATTTTAAATAAATTTAGTTGATAAAACTTTAAGCAAAAATAGAGCAAAATATTGCAGGTAGAGATGTTGTACATTCGTCTAAGGTACATCATAATTATACTCCCCTTTTAATTTAAACTTTCGCTATGCCACAAACACAAAAGGTAGTTTTTTTTCTGAAAATCGTAAGATTTTTTACATACTTTTACATATTTAAATTTAAAGTCATTTTTTGTCGGGAGAACGGGTGACAATACAAGTTACCGCTCTGGGTTAGACCCGCGAGTGCGCTTTTACCATCACGTGCTTAAAGAATTTGAACATATTGCACTGATTTCTTAGGTATGTAAATAATTTAATAGTTTTATAAGTATATATGATTTTGCATTTTTAGAAAACTATTTAAGAAAGTAAAAAGAAATATCATTTGCTGTGCATTTTAACTATCACTGACAATTTCTTGTTCAGTTTATACCAAAAAAGAAGCTTTAAGAACAGGATTTACAGACACAACCATAAATAATTATCATTCAGTTATTCAGGGAAAATGCATCATTTATTATTCTAAATATTACCGTCGATTTATCTATGAATTATGGTATTCAGTCAATCGATTAAATGACATTTCATAGATTCCCTCTTCCATATAAGTAATTGAACGAGAATATGTATGACGTAATTTAAGTGACATTATTCATTATCAGCAATTATCTCCAACATTTTTTTTTACACGCTGCTCTCATAGAAATTTCTTATTAATTTCTTCTGTGTGATTTTTATTTCAGTAACATCTTAATTGACGTTTTTGTGCCCTTTGCTTATTACTAACAGTCGTTTCGCAAAAGTATTGTATAAGAGTTTATGTATTGTTTTTCAGTAAAGTTATCTATTTAATCAATCATTTTAATGGTCTTTTGTCAAAAAAAAAGAATACAATATGTCATTAATATTACTAATGAAAGCGGATTGATTTAATGCTTGTCATTGATATAATATTATCACAGCATTTTGTTTCGCACATTTGAAAAAAAAAAAAAAAAAGCAAAACAGCTTTAATAGCAGAACTTGTAAGAACGTGTGACGTATTTCAGATTTGAATGTGCACAAATCCTTTAGTTCAGATATAGTTAAAGATACATTACATTCCATTTCTTCGTACGCTAAATGCTACTTTTACTGATGCATTTTTTTTTTTAATTTTTACTTTAATTTCAAACTCTAACTTGCAAATTTGAATCAAAGAGACAGCTTTTGATAATATCTGATATATTTGAAAAGGGAAAAAACAATTTAATTTCAAATTTTAAATAAATGCAATACTAGGGTCCTAGTTTTACTGAATGTTTAGTCAGATCACCATTTTTTGAACGTTTCAAAAACGAGCTGATGTGTGCATCACGTGACTTCTTTTTACACCCATTTAATGATAACAGTGCCTTGACGTAAGCAAGGAAACACTTTATATATTTTCACCCCTAGTTTGACAAGATCCGATGCAAAAAGGGACTTTACAGAGATTAATTATCCCAATATCGACAATTTTAACACTAGAAAGACGGAGGGGCCTGTGTGGCCCCTCGCATAGTTTGTTGTTTAATAACTCGGATAATGTCTAACGGAACGTAATGTAACTTCCTGACTTTTCATTATATGACACTATGTGAATGCTTGTTTAATCATTTTATCATACGCCTCATAGTACTGTAAATATTGATCCTTATACCTAGAAAGACGGGAGGGGCCACCGTGGCCCCTAAGCTTTTTTACAATTAAAATTTTTTTTTCTTTCTTTCTCCTAATTGATATAGCATAAAAAAAGGCCATTCTCTCTAGTTAAACCTGTAACTTCCGCTTTATACATCCAGTTGGATATCCAAATGCTATAAACAGTACTGACTGCTTACCAGCCTAACGATAGCCATTGCTCTTGAAAAGAAAAACTGATCCAAACTTTTGGCCAGTAAAGAGATAAACACTACAAATAATTGCATACTAAGTTTTTATTTAGTCATGAAAGAAGGTGCATTGGGCATGTGGACACACTCAAGAAGAATTTTTAAAATAACTCACCCCAAAAATGGGTAGGGGCCACACTGGCCCCTTCAGTCATTCTAGGTATACAGAAAATGTCAGTCGTTCTAGTGTTAATGTGATTCAAAGGATAACTCTAATTATCGCTTATAGCGCCAAATTGGAACCAAATTCGAAAAATATTTATTTTCGCCAAAACTTGGAAAATAAAACCTTAGTGATATAAGGCAAGTCTTCGCTGAATTATATCATCACTTGAGTTTGCATTGATATTTACATTGATTTTCTATCAAAAAGGTGTAAGAGATCATTTTTCCAGTTTTGGAACATCCGGTTACAAACAAAAGATTAGGTGCACAGCTAGATTCCACTAGGAATCTACTTACCAAATTTAAACTTTCTACGGCACACCGTTTTTGAGTTATCTGAGATACATATGTACATACAGACGTTACGAGAAAACTCATGGTAATTAACTTGGGGATCGTCAAAATGGATATTTCGGGCATCCATACGTTCTTAGGCATATGCGGTCGGGTCGAAAAAAACCACTTATGATTCAACCCGGGATGAGTAAAATGTATAGTTAGGCCGAAATTTGAGGTAAGTTTTTTCCTCGAATACAATACTTATTTTCCTTTACTATGTAAAGAGAATTAAAAATAGAAAAAAAATTAAAAGCTAACAATGTTTTAAAAACGTCCTCTACTTGTTTTAATGCATTATCGAAAATCATTATTATTAAGTTAGTACAATCGGAAGTTTTTGGCATTAAATAAAAAATCGGTTGATAAAATAGCGAACTCAGATTGGAAATTTAAGCATACGTTCACAGCCACGTATTCAAACTATCCTATTAAAAGCTGCTTAATGTCCTTTCCGCTGCTCGTTGAAAACTCATAAGATGATAACGATAACAATAAAAAGATAAAAACATCGGATATTTTTACCGATTCAGTTATTTCAGTAAGTGAATGAAAAACTGCATCATGTGTTCATGGCAACTTTTGATCTTTATCGTTGGTTTTCCACATGATGCCAAATCAATAAATCAAATGCTTATTGTTACTTCATTCCATTAGTTATAGAAGTTTTCTTTTTCGAACTTTGACGGGAAACTAAAGTAGTTAATACTGTTGTCAAATGTGTGTTTAAAGTGGTTTTATCCACTTTTATTTTCGTTTAGTAAAATGAAAGTAGAGAAAATTCCTGTAAATTATACTCATTTAACATTCTAAATAATGTTAATTTACATGCGGCATTTAAAAACTTTCTAGTGAAAAAATAACCCTGACAATAACGATTTTTAATGCTTCAAAATTTAGTTCATTTTTGGTAAAGAAGAGTGCTTTTCTGCTTAAAATATTAGTAGTTAACATGTTAATGAATATAATAGGTTGGACAATGGGTGAGCATAACAACTTATGTTTTTAATTATAAAAAAAAAAAAATAAAAAAAATGGCTATTTACTTAACTGGCTAAAATAGCAGTAACTCTCAGCCTGCATTTTTAAGTATTTTTCTTATTCTGACTGCATAAACGTACAATCAACTACCGAAAATTAAATAGTTAAAAGAAAATTGAGAGCCTTTTTCTTCATGGAAGAGATATAATTCTGACATTTTTTTTTAAATGTAAGTTGTTGTTGAGCAGAATCGGTTTTATTGTTTGCTCTAAGGTTAGAGTATTTTTCTTTGCTGCAAAAACTGTCAAAATAAATAAGTATTTGGACTTAGTACTTAAGACTAGACTCTGTCACAAAAGAGATTGATTGATCGGGAGGTTACTCGTAATCATTTTAAAAAACACAAAAATTAAAAGAAAAATAAAAACTCAAAAGATGTTTTTGTTTATTTTTCGTTTTTTGATTAAAATATTGATTTAATCAAATAATCACGTCCTTATCGTTTTAGCGCTAAAATTTACTTCGCTTGTTTCTTTTTAATTTTTTAGCAATATATATATATATATGAGCCGCTCAGAAGCCAATGCGGTTAAGTCCATTTTTGGATATTTTCTGATTTTTGGAAATTTTGATGAAATAAATAATAATTTTCTTAGTTATTAAAGGATTTACTCGTTGGTTATTTTTTTTCTAGGTTAGATAGCCCTTTTTTAATAGCTTCTGAATATATTGTATAATAATTTCAGAAGCCATTGTGAATAAGTCCACCTTTTATTAATATTTTTTTACATAAACTTTAAAATAAAAATTAAATTATTCTTCTTCTTTCGATGTTTGTTAACAACACTGAAAAACAAGAAATTCATACTACAAGAAGTCATAGTCATCCCAATCCCAGTAGCAGATACTTGAATTTAGATACTTAGAATTTAGAAAAATGTATAACCTGTATTTCGAACAATGTAATGAAGAGCACATTTTACAAGTAAAGGAAAAGTTTTATTACCATATATTTTCGACAAAATTTAACTTACATTTTAAGCAACCTTCAAAAGATACTTGTGCAAACACTGATTATTTGGTTAAAAAAATAATCTACAATATATGAAGAAAAAAAATGCAGCTGAAGTTGAACATGACGAACACTTGCGAAATGCAGAAGTTGCTCGTAAATAGTATGGCTAATGATCGACTAAGAGCATCAGACGAAATACACGTGTTTAGTTTTGATTTAGGAAAAGCATTACCATTTCCGAAACTATCCACATCAGTGGCTTATTACAAGATAAACTTATTTGTATACAATCTTGGTGCCATGATTAAGAGACTAACGAGGGCTACATGTATGTTTGGCCTATAACCTAAGCATCGCGGGGTTCACAAGAAGTGTCATCGTGTTTAACTAAACACATTAAATTGTAAGCAAAGGATTTTCAAAAAATTATAATGTATTCAGATTCATGTTCAGGACAGAATCGAAATATAAAAACTGTGTTAAGTTTACTGAAATTGGCTCAGAGTGAAGATATAAAAGCTGAATCAATTCAACTTAAATTTTTATTAAGTGGGCACAGTTATTTGCTCAATGATGCTGATTTAGCAGTTATAGAAGCTTATGCAAAAAAATTCCGCATATTTATGACCCTAGTGACTGGTATCATATAATACAAAATAGTAAAAGAAAGAACCCTTTCAGAGTTGTTGAAATGAATCCACAAGAATTTCTTTCCACAAAACCATTGGAAGAAGCTGTTACCAACAGAAAAAAATCAACAAGTGGACTAACAGTCAATTGGCTTAATATGGGATGGATAAAATTGGAAAGATCAAATCCAAGCAGCATTAAGTTCAAACATAATTTTGACTAGGATGATACCTTCCATGTAATTGATTAAAAAAAAGAAAAGAAAAAGGTAGGCCAGTAAATTTAAAAAATATAATTCAACCTATATTCAGAACAATTTCAAGAGAAACAAAAAAAGACATCATATGTTTATTAAAGTATACACCTCCAATTAAATACGACTTTTACAGGACATTAAGGACAACACATGGAGATCAAGATTTACATTTGAATAACTCGGAAGAAGATGATGTTTGTTATAATGAATAAACATAAAACTTATGACCATAAATGTTATTTTATTATTTTTACATAAATTTCTTATATTTTTCATCTGCCAAAAGGTATAAGTCCTAAAAGTTTTAAGATGCTGTCATTATTTCAACAAATACTTACGTTTTTATTTACACATCCTGTACATACCTTGTTTTTTTGCAGAGTTTACATTTCGAAAAAAGATTTTATACACTTTTCTAATTAAATTAATAAACCAAGAATTTTAAAAACTAATGTATCAAAAAACATTAATTTTCTCAATTTTTGTGTTTTGGACTTAACCGCATTGGCTTCTGAGCGGCTCATATATATATATATATATATATATATATATATATATATATATATTTTAATTTAAGAATTTAGCGGAATAAGAGACTTTTTGCTATTTTCAACTTAACGTTAACAGCTAATTGACGTTAATTTGTCAAAACTAATTTTTCTTATTTTAGACAAGAACTAAGACTGGTATTACAGAAAATTGTAAAACTGAATTTCTTCAGTTTAAAATCTTTTATTTGGAAGCTTCCTTTTTCAATAACTTAAAAAGTTAAAGTTAAGTTAAAAATTACTTGTTGATATAATAACTAATAGTTTGTTTTTGAGTTTATAGTTAAGAAATTGTTTACTCTATGACAATATATGTTTAACGATTAGGAATTTATATGTGAAGCTATTTAGAACCGAATCTAAGCAAGAAAGAGATAGAGAGATAGTTAGTTTTATGAACTAAATGAGTAAACAAACCTTTTTTAGTTCTGAACAAAATTCGTGTTATGTTATGTCAATGTAAGAAGCTTAGTAATAAAGACCGGTAAAGGTTCAGGTATAGCAAAACGATTATTTTCTAGAATCATGAGATTTATCTAAAAACACACACACACACAAATAGGTATCTTTCCTGATACTTAGCACACGCTACATAAAACTGATCTTGAGGTTGTTACCAGTTCTTGTTCTCGAAATTCTTACCAATAAAGAAAACCAGAAAGTAAAATGACTGAAACGTGTGAAATATCAATAAAACAAATCGTCTTCTCTCAGCAAAAGAGGATACAGCCAAGAACTCGAAAACTTTATGTTTAATGACCCTTGAGGTTTCTTAATCGTAAGACGGCACTCCTAAATTGCTTTCCCAGTTTTCGATAGTAATGCTAAAATAAATAAACCCTTTCCCACCATTCAGTGTGACCAAATGATGGAACTTTTGAGAATTCGTTTTCTTAAGCTATAAAACTGTTTTTAAAACCATTTTCAACGCAGTGTGGGTTTTCGATAGGGATTGAAAATTCGAAAAATGAAGAAGAGTGCTTTTTGCGTAAGAAGAAGAGAGAGAGAAAAAAAAAGATAATTTTTGCCTTGCTCTAAAATAAAAGTAACATATATATGCAGTCTTTTACTGACCTGAGTAGTGACTCTCTTACTCAGTAGTAGAGATCTAAACAAACTTTCAGAAGCATATATATTCCCTACGCTAAATATTAATTTATTATCCATTACCGATGATTGGATAATCACTTTTTTTGTTTTTCAGCAACTCCTGTAAATTGTCTGCACTGAATCCATCCGTTATAAGCCTAGTAGGTATTTTAGTACAAAACCATCAAAAAATGTATTTCTCGTTTTTTGCTAATCCAAACCATAATAACCAATAAAAGTAATCCATAATAACTAATCCAAATGTCATTGGATCCTTAAAGCTTATTGAAGAATTATCAGAAAATAAAAATACCACGTGATTATTTTTATTCCGCACTTGGTCATAATTAGCATATCTAAGCTCTTATATATATATATATATATATATATATATATATATATATATATATATATATATATATAATCACTTTTTGTAGAAATATTATTGCAATCGTTACGAAGCCATGCTTAAAATTAAAGAATGTACATTCCATATACATTACATATATGTTACACAACTTAAAGAACATCATTTGTTTTTTCTTAAAGTTTTTCTAAAAATATACGATCGAGCAAATGAAGCATAAGGTATCAGATAAGAGGCAGAGGGCGTGAATCAAGCCCTGCCTACGTATTTCAATTCATTTTATTTCAATCAGAGTACTTTTTTTTTTTCCAAATATGCATTTCACATATAAAATAAAAGAAAAAAAATACAAACGTAAATATATTTCTCCCTGTGTATTTGAAAATCTTGTCTATTGAAATATTACTATCGTTATTCCGAAAACTAGCTGAGTTGCCCGGCTTTGCTCGGTCCACCTTGAAAATAAAAATTGTGTCAAGTGACGTATATTTAACAATCAGGTGTAACAAAAAGTAAAAAAAATCATGATTTCCCGCCCAAACAAAGACGACAGATATTAAAATACTTTTAAGAAATTAAATCCAGAAAGATGGATTTAAAATGTGTAACCATGGAAACACAAAATAAGTTTAAGGAATTAAAACGCGAAAGAAAATGGTTCGCAATTTGAATGGAATCGAGATTTCTTAAAACTTGATTTAAAAGGCTTGTAACTCTTTTTCCTTTCGAGATAAAAGCCTATTTTTTCGACCATAGGTCGAGTTAGATCTGGAGTAAAAAAGGTCGCTTTTTAAAATGGCTAAAAAGAAATAAAAGAAAGCTGTGAGACAATTCCTTCACTTTTTTTTTGGTTTATTTAATGAAGAAAGTAGTACCTAAATTTCAGTTAAGCCTAAAAAAATTCGAGCTAAAAATTCAAATAACTCCCGCCATAATAAAATTAGAGCATTGAACCAAATTGCGTAGAACGCAGAACATTCTACCCTTTCTAACGATACGTAATATTAATATGTGCAAGTAATTTTTCACCCCCATATTCGGGAATTTATGTGAAAATTGGGCCTAAATTGGAATAAAATAAGAACTATTCATTGAATTATTTTCAAAGTGGTCTGCAAACCTTTTCAGGACTTAAAGGAACAAACTGTGAAAATTTCAGCAAAATCGGCCGGGTAGTTCTCGAGTTTTGCGAGTTCAAACACACAGACGCTTTTTGTCAATTTCATTTTATACTATGTAGAGATGTGTAACTGGATGCAGAAGTTCTGCAAGGGTTCGCTTAGTGATAGTTTATTCTGAATTTAGATAGCAGATGCAAAAATCTTTAAAGTTAAATCAATTTTAATTGTTTGTTAAAACCTGCAATGAAAATGACTATGACATAGGTTTCTGCTAGTAAACTGATTTTAACGTGTATTTAACAGTCAAATTGAAACGTTTTCTAGTAAGGAATATACTCACATTGTTGATATCAGAGTGATCAGATAATTAAAATAAAAAGTCGGGCTAAAATAATTAACAATTAAAAAAAAAGGTTATTTAAAACTACCGCGGCAAGTGTGCATGACTATATCTAGAAACATTGCATTGGAGAATAATGCTTTTGCTGTGTAACGAAAAAACTGCATTTCTAAAATTAATTGAAATCTTTTTGAGATCTTGAAATTTCAAATCGAATTGCCTTTGGGGCAAAAATTTTTCCCTGCTCTATTCATTTGTAAAAATACAAAACGATGTAGTCTTCGTTAGTAATATTCAATACTTCTATCTAGATATTTGAATATGTTATTTTTCATTTTCAATTTCTTCAGATAATAAACCTCCCAAGGTTAAATTAAAGGAAGTATTAATAATTATGTTCTCCAAAATTGTGTTCTTTTTACAAATTATAAAAGTTTGTAGGATTCAGAAACAAAAATAGTTTGAAAGGAAGAGGTACGCCTCCTAGCTCGCTCATTTTCAAAAAAAAAAAAAAGATAAAGAAACACAGCAATGAAATTAAAAGTAATTGCTTCGAATGTTTCACTTTTCATGTCGGTTTACCTAACAAATAGTGATTTTTTTTATAATTTTCCTTGCTGGGAAAGAAGCTGATTTACATTCATTCCTCATAAATTATTAAGCAATTGAATATAAAAAGATTTAGTACACGTGTTCTTTTATTCTTTAACATATAGTAGGGTTAAAATAAATCTAATACACTTAGGAATGATATTAATATGTTTAGTAATGAAATTTTTCATTGGAAAACATAAATTCTTTCAAGGTAAAATATCGTATATTGTCAGTTTCTGAACCATTTGTTGTATTCTTTCCACTGGATTTTCTCTTATGTTATTTTCTTTCTTCCTTTTTCGTGCATTAAAGCATTTCTACTGAATTAATGAATGTTAAGATTTTAATTCTTTAATCTCAAAAAGAAACGTAGTTTATTCGTTTATTAAATTTTTCCGTACCATTTTCAAACGTTCTTCGAATAAATTCGAATGAACGAGTAAGGCGATTTTTTATGCATTGAAAAAAAAAATGCATTTATTTCTTTGTGGTCCACCTATCCACTGCATGAACATTTTTTAAGTGTTAATGCACTGTCTTCTTTTTCATCTAAAATCTACCTCTTTGGTTACAGGGAGAATAAAACATCTTTTTATAAATATTCATTTTTCTTTAAAAAATCATACCATTACAGCAATAATTATCAATATAAGTTCCGCGAAGAAACGTGTAGAGTTTATTTTTTTAAACCATTTATTGTTTAAATTTGGAACCTTATTTTTTTTCTCTGTGTAACGAGATAAATTACTTAAAGCGTCATGCATTTTCATGACAGTGCATGGCCTATTACGTCTATCCAAACTATACTATACCCGAGTCAAAATAGGTATTTATCTTATAAGTGTCCCTATTTTAAATCTGCAATTGATAAAAAATGTATAAAATAACATGCGAAACTCTATATTTTTTCTGTTACCCATCATTTTTATTTCGAACGTGTCTAGAACATAGTTTCGACATGAATGTGTTACATAAGTTTTTTTTTTTTTTTTTTAATAGCAGCAGAGCTTATTTGCAACTTAAGACGCATGAACACCTTTCGCACGGTGTCACCCAATGTCAAAACCTGAATATTTAATCTTTATTAAAAGTAAAATTAAAAAAAAAATCAGTCCTGAGTAGTTTGTAATCTTTTATTTATTTATTTATTTATTTTTGTTATCCGAAGAACAATCAATTTAAAAATCAGATTTTAATGTTGAAATGCTTGGCATCAATACGGATTTGATGCCAGCAAAAGGCTCAGTTAAAATTTCATTACATTATTTTCAACGATATTATAAAAGATATGTGCACTTTAACATGTTACGAATATTTGAAATTTTTATTGACTGCAATATTATCAAGCACGATATTAATATACTAAGTAACAGCATTGAATTGATGCTATTAAATCTTAATCTAAGTTGAAATATTCGAGCTCCGTTTCAATAACCAAATAACTTCTCAGAACCTACTGCGGCAATCAGTTAACATACTTAAAGAATAACTAAGTTACTAAAATGACAAAGATTAGTTTAGTGAAGAGTTTCCGCCTCTCAAAAATCCAATTAATGAGTTAAGTGAAACTGCACAAGTTTGCAGAAATCAAACCCCCTAGCTACGCCAAATCTAATTTATTTAAAATGACCGATGATATTTCCACAGAAGCAACTCAGTAAATAGAAATACAGCTGTGTATTTCAGTAGCTAATACTAAAATTTCTGATACTTTTAAACACATGTTCAGAACGCGTGTTTTTGTGATATTATTGTACAGTACAAAAAGTATGCTTAAAAAGCATTTTGTGTTATTTTATTGAACAATATAAAAAAAATACCCCTTAGCTTTTGACACTGTGTAAAAATTAATTTAGCAATTTATTTGTTCTTTCAAAATATTGTATTTATACCGTTCAATATTTTATACTTTTTATAGATTAAATGCTCAAAATTACTTAATATATTATTTTTCCTTTTTTTTTTAAATGCAAAATACAGGTTGCGGTATAGCAACCTTCCGGTTTTTGCGATAGATTTGCGGGTTGCGTGTATAATTAGTCCAACTTTGAGGAGCTACGATCGCCTTCCTTAAGGCCCCTATATATACGAGCCGGTGCATCAGCTTAAAATTAGGCATTTTGGATCGGAGCGCGTGTTTGAGTAGTTGTCTTTTTTGGGGAGTTATCGCGTTTGGTGATTGTTCTGTGTGAACAATTCTTAGCGGCACGTGAATTGTTCATTAAATAAAATAGTATTTTTGGCCAGTTTTGCGAAATCCGAAACTTAGCTGTGGCAACCTTAACAGTGCAACAATGAAAAATCCGATACAAAATGGCTAAACTTAAGCTGATGCCTCGCCTCTCCGCATGCATGTATTGCATCATCATGAAGTCATATGAAACTCTGACGTCATAATGATTGACGTTTGCAATAGTAGCAATGATGGCGCAGACGAGGTGCTGGGTGTGCGGTGTAGGAAGATGTTTGTTATGATGTTTTTCAGATTACTATCGATCAGTTATTTTGCATCTAGCTGAAATTTTTTCCAAATGCTCTAAATTTAACTCAAATTTAGCTCTTATTTTGCTCTAGTTAAGCTCTAATTTTACAATTATGATCTATCTATTCAGCTATAAAAGTTGTTCCCGTTGTAATGATCACTAAGCAGGATTCCTCTTACATTCCCATGCTGTGAACTGTATGTTTAAGTCCTAATGGATGATCTCATATCGCTCACTCCTTTCAACAACGTCATATCTCAAAAACTGTGGCTTTTTCAAGAGAGTGATTTTAAAAATCAAAAGCAGGATATCAAGAATAAAACTAGATTTCAAACCACTGATTGAACTTGTTTCTACGCATCAGGTCTTTTTCAAGAAAATCTGGGATTTCTTCAATTCTTCAACTTTAATTCTTCTATTTCATAAATAATAAGCGCAGTGCAAAAATTTTAAGTTTTAAAATGTTGGGTTTCATTTCAGACGTTCTTGAACTAAATGTCGAAGATGATGTTTATAATGGATCAAAATATACCATTATTAATGAATAGATTAAACGATGTTTTGAAGCACGTAATTTGTTTGTGCTTCAAAACGTAGGTTGATTGATTCATTTACTTTTCAGCAAACGTAGTTAGTCGTTACACCGATATTGTTACTAATTGTTACCCTTTCAGTACCGACGATACCATAATAATTCCTAATAGTGCTTTCTCAATTAAAATATAGGAATGCAAAATACTCCTTTATTGCTTGCAATACTATTTTCGAAATAAATTATATCATCTTTTACTAAACGACGCAGACATGATAGACATATGCCTAATGGATAAAATACAACCCAAGAAATGACGTTTTTTAAAAGAATATTCCCAAAGTATTTCAAATGCAAATATGACCCTTTCTCTCAATAACGGTAAAATATTAAGTTATAGAAGGGCAGGTCTCGCAGAGTAATGCTTTTAGCTTGACGGAATGGAACGCGAGTGCTAAAGAAACTGATTGGTTTAATAGACCGCTCATTTTTGCAAGGCTGTCTGCCTGTTCGTTCCCAAAAATGCCATAGTGGCCATTAGGTACCCACTGGAGAACCACGCGTTTCATTTTTAAGGTCCACTGACGTAAATAATGTTGACACTTGTAGATTTCAATTGAAAAGGAAGCGGGGGGGGGGGGGGGGGCTTGAAGAGTTGATGGCCTGAATTTCAGTTTGAGAATCAGAATAAGAATCAAAAAAGACAAACAGACTAAGAAATCTAGTTTGAAGGAAGTTATGCCTTTCTTTGAACTGCCTCATTCATGGCATTTCAAAGAAAGGCACAACTCAAAATCGCTAACTTTTGAGATACGACGTTTTTGAAAGGACTGAGAGATATGTGCCCCATGAGTCAAGATTCTAACAGTCTGAGGCACCTAAAGCCAGCCAGTTTTATTTTTAGTGCTCGTGCCTTTAAATTCTGTATTTTTTTTTCTTTTCTATCTGGAACAGAATCAAGTTTGTAAAACTGGAACCAAAAGTGAAACACTTGCTGAGTAGTAATTGAAAAATCCCTGTGGCAAATATATACTCTTTCACAACTGCATAGCGTTGATCAAAGAACCATGTCGCTGATGCTACTGCAAATGAAACGTTGGGGAATGTGGAGCAAAGTAAACTAGCGGGACAAAGTGAAGTGATAAAATATTTACCCCGCTTTTCACGCCACTTACCAAGTAGTACTTTAACTACGTACTAACATACGTAGTCTATTCCAGTCAAGAAAATATTACCTCTGAAAATCAAAGTCTGTGATAATACAAGCAATTTTCAAAAATTTATACGCAATTGTAATATTTGTTTTGTAAGTCAACTAATAGTTTATGATTTTAAATAATAAATGTCTTATTTAAATGTAAGACTTAAAATAATAATTAGGACCTTCTAATATTCGGTGCAGGGTCAGCTTATTTGTAGGGGCAAAGTTAAATTAGTTCGTTTCTCTTACTCATTCAATCACTTACTGAATCTCTGACGTAAAATATTATTTAATAATTCACTTACCCTTCTTCATTTAACAATTATCTTATAAATTCATTCATTCCTTTATTTTTCTTATTCATTCACTATTTTATTCACTCCTCTATTTTTCCTCACGTGTTAATTACTTTATTTATTTATTTGTTAGTTTATAGTTTTATTATTTTCCATTTATTCATTTGTCATTTTTTGCTCATTCATTTGCTTAAAAAATATTTTTTACTCTCGAATAGACAATATAACATTCGAAAAACATTTCGTTTTCATTTTGCTCTATGTCAAAAAGGAAAAAAAATCCCTCTTTTTTTTTTTTCTTTGAAAGGACTATTTTATTGTCAAAAAAAAAAATCCAGCGTTATTTTTAAACACAATGTTCTTTTTCTATGTACTGTAGTTTTCAAAATAAATTTCCAATTTGTTCATTTTGAAAAAGTTCAGTTATTTTACTTTACCCCTTTCTTTTATCTCCGTATCAACGCCACAGGCCACGCAGAGCCAGCCCACCACAATCCACAGGGGAGGCTCATTTGCCGGAGCTTGCATTTTTATATTTTTAAATTGATTGATCTTCCTACATTCAATGTCTGTTGAAATTTGTCGCACTTCAAAAGTATATATTCAATTTAAGAATTATTTAAGCTTCAAACCAACACATACTACTTGTGATCAAAATTAAGTTGTCTTAAGCAGGCTATGTTATGAACCGGTCAAAAATCTTTACGCTTTTTAACATTTCTTTCATGTTGTACATACATTTTCAATATGTCAGTGAGGAACACATTTTTCAATTCAACAAATTAAGTTATTAACCTGTATCATCTTGAAAAATAATTTATTTAAGTCATTTTTTACACCACTGACTGCAAAGAAAAAATGATCCAAATATAAAGAAATGAACAAAGGTTAACTACTATGAGCATTTTTAATGTTCCAATTATACATTAAACTACTTTCAGTTTGTGTTTTAATGCAAAAAATCTGTGTTATGCCATAATTTGTTGTGTGATTATCTGTAGTATTAGTATTCTAAATTTCAACGTCCATTGCGTACCGATAAGAGATAGTGTGATAACTCTGACATTATGCCAACTCGGTCCTGAGTTGTATACCGAGACACTTCCGGTTGAAATGTAACTATCCTTCGTGACACAGACAATAGGGTTGTAGCAACCTGATATGTACAATTTCGCATAGATTGATCGGATACCATAAGGTCAATCTGCCTGTTGTGGAAAATGATGAATATTCATAAGAAAGTCTTATACGTTCGGAGTACATCTTGGAAAAGTACGAATTAATGTTCAGAGGCATGAACTAAAATTTTTACTTCTTGTTTTAAAAACTATATACTTTCTTATGAAGAATGGAAATTATTTATTTATTGCTAGAATTCATTTTAAATACTGTGACTTTCTTTATAGAATAATTTTCATTTTATTAATTCATGAGAAAAAAATACTGTTATTTCCAGATTTAAAACGTGGTATTTGTTTCTTGTTTTCGGACGCTTGTTCACTAGGCTACTGCAGTTGTTTCCATTTTAACTCCATCCCCTATTAGAAAACAAGGAAAATCGTTAAAAATACTCCCAATTAAAAAAAAATTCCATTTAGTAAACGATAAATTACGGGCATGGTTACGGTTTTTTTTTTTTTTTTTTTTAATTTGGATTCTTGCTCACTTATGATGTTACAGTTGTAGTTCTGGGAAAACTAATGATTTTCAACTTTGATTCATAATTTTTTTCACATAAATTAGAGCATACTGATGTGATCAGTTTTGAATGCACCCGCTTAGTTGTTCGTTATACTAAAGACTACTAAAGGTTTAGTGAGCCGATTTTAAATATTTTATGACAATCCTCAAAAAGTATAGAACAATTTTAAAAATTTTTTTTCTTACAATATAATTAAATTTCAACTTACCAAATCGAGCAGCATTAAAATGAAAAAATGTATAGGGGAAGGTGGACCAAAGCGGGTAGGTTTTCGAAAAGGGGTAGTACTTGCAAGATACCATTTGAGAATTAACCAATTGTGCCACTGAAAGATCGATTACAAACGTGATATTGACAATACAAAACAAACTTGCTCATTACTGGTTAAATGCAAGTAACTACTCATTTATCCTACATCAATTGAAATGTTTTTACTACCCTGCACTAAAAACAGCAGCTTTTAAATGCTTACATATTTTTGAAAATAAAATTACATCTTAATGTTTCCTGTTTGGTTCACCTTACGTCTTAAAAAAGTTTTGTTTATTGAATTAAGTCAAACCCGCTTAGTGGAATAGCCATTTTACCTAAAAAATATTCTAATAAGCTTAATACTCCATTAACCAGATCAAAATAACACATTACATTGGTACATTGAAAATAAGTTATATTAATCGGGATATTCGTTTAACCGATATTCTAATATGCAGGCTTGACTGTATTATGTATTTTCAATATATTTTGAAGTATAAAATGCATTTTACATTTTTAAAAGAAAAAATATCCTTAACAGATCCAAAACATCGAACAAATTTAAAATGTCAGTCAAATACGTTATTAAACCAAATATCAGCATAAAATCTCGCCTCTCATTCAGTGTCGATTAATTATCAACTACCAGCAAGAAGACATGAGAGAGTTTCAAATTTATTAAAAATTACAAATACTCCACAAAAATATGCAAGGTAGTATCAAAAGCATGTATTTTTCAGCAAGAAACACAGCTTTTGAAGTTTAAATCAATCAAGTATTCGGAAACATATTGCAGATATTAAAATTCAGCTTAATTAAATGTTTGGGATCGTATTAATCAGAGCGAGGAACTCATTAACTAGGTAACATTGGTGTGTATCAAAAAAACGGAATTAAATTGTTAAGTAATCAAGTCAGTCCTGCAGTAGTTAATCTGCTGCCGTTAGCACATCCAAGGTTTTTTCTCGCTCATGGCCTTAATTATATTCTTAAAGATGATAAGGTCGACATTTTGGCTTTAGCGGTATTTTTGAAATGTTATTTGCTTTCTCACTTATTCTTCTCAAAAATAGTTTAAGGGGAACCATTTTACAGTAGTTTTGTTATAAATAGATAAAAGATTTCAAATATATATGTTACGTTAAAGTATGAAATCCGTTATTTTATAGAATACCTAGTTCATAGAATAACTGATCGTGTCCGTTAAAGTGTAAAACAATCTACATCATATATCTTACATGACAAATACATTTACCTTCCACCTCTACTGCATTTATGAACTATTCCAAGTCATAACTTTCAACCCAGTGTGTCACCAAAAAATGTTTTTGTTTCAGAAATAATGTTCCTTGTAATTCCAAGTGTCATTTTAGTAATCCTTGTTGTAACAAATGATTTTATGGTACGTTTCCATAAATACCATTTATACGCTGCATAATTTAGATATATTGCTTCTTTTTCATTTTAATTGTCTATCATTAATTTATTTATAGAATACATATACATATATATATATATATATATATATATATATATATATATATATATATATATATATATATGTATATATATATATATATATATATATATGTATATATATATATATATATATATATATATATAGTTATAGTTTATATATAGTTATTTAGATAAATTGTTTATTTCGCACTTAAACTGTCTCTCATTAGTTAATTTATAGAATAACTAGTTGTTTCATAGAATAACCAGTTAAAGTGTCAAATTAATAATCTAATGCACACTTTAACGGACACGATCAGTTATTTAATGGAATAACTAGGTATTCTCTAATATAAGTGCATTCTATACTTTAACGGTAACATATATATTTTTTTCAAAAAATACAAAGAACATAAAACAGAAGGAATGCTATCATGTATGCAAAATAAACGTAAAATATGAAGTGTTTAAAGTTGGAATTAATGTGAAAATTGTAGAACTAATTATGTTTTAAAGTTGGATCTAGATAATATTCCTGAGCGGTAATCTTAGTTTATGTTATTCAATAAATTACATAGAATGGAGATATTTTTAACAAATTAATTAATTATTCTTAGTTTTCTCGCTTACTTATAAGATATTAATGCTTTCAAATGTTAGTTGTTCAAATGTTTAGTTTCAAAAATTATAGTTATAGATGTATTTATTCGATGGAATGACTTTATCATTAAATGTTAAAAGCGATGGTTACGTTATTTCTGTTACAAATGAATCCAGACATGCTTCGAGGGTTTTATGGAGAAAAAAAAAACCCCTGAATTATAAAGATTTTCTATTTTTTTTTCTAATCATTAAAATAAAAGAGCAATCAGAGCTGAAATATCCTATTTTTCCTTATTATTTCGAAACATAGGGGCAGATTGCCGTCAATGAACCGGTTCCATGACTAGACCGCGAAGATATTTCCCGGCCCAGAGTTTGTGCAGACGCGTAATCAGTTCTAGTACCTTCCTTTGTCTGAAAACAGTCTACTGCAGAGTCGTCAACTAGCTGAAATTACTTAAGCATATTTTTTATCGGTCAGAAAAGATTTCTACCATTATCTTACTAATTATTGAGATTTTTATTTTGTTATAACATGCTTTGAATATCACTGATCATCTAAACGTGAACATTGACTTAAAATATTGTCATTTCAAATATAATTCCCCATAATTCATGTTTCATCATGATTCGTCACCGCAGTAACACCTATAAGAATATTCAAAATGACGCACTTACTATCATTGGACCACTAGATGTTTTCATGCATGGAACACCTGACAAAATGTTTCTTTCATGAAAAATCTCAATTATTACTGTAACTTCAGCTCAATTACCTATGAAAATTGCTCAATTGTTTTAAAATAAATATGACAATGAAAAAAATAATCTCAATAATTCATGAAAACTCTTATACTTTATTATAACTTCAAGGCACATTTTTTTTATAACATAGATTAAAAATTCAAAACATAATAATACAGTTTCAAATACTTTTGCTGTTTAAAAAATCCTCATTTCTGTTTCGATAGTTCTTTATCATTGCTTATCAGGAGAATTTTATATTTCTGACCATGACATGAAAATGTAACACGATGGCCAATTCACTCGTATGGAAAACACCATCTTCTTCATAACTTTTCTCTACTTTTTTGTTTTATGGAGTTAATCGATTTAGCAAGTGAGGAATCCATATGGCCAGTGGACATGTGAGAGCATGTAACGTACTACAGTAGCTTCCAGAAATGGTGGTATGGACCTTAACGAAGTCTGCCGACAATATAGAATCCAAAAAGCAACTTTAAACAGTCACATGGAATATAAAAACCGGTTCGTTGTTACCTTAGTCACTAATTAAAAAATTAGGAGATAAGCCCTCCGAAATAGGAATAGCATTAGTGAATCACATTTTGAAACTAGAGAAGAAGTTTTTGGAATTACTTCCGAAAAATTGGGTGAATTTGACTTTCAAGAGGTTGAGAAAAATAACATGTTCCACAGATTTAATTAAGAAGTCTGCTAATACTATAGTGTCTGATAGTTTGAGACTTAAGTTTCTGATTTCAGTAATAAAACGGTCAAAAATGTTTTCTGACATTTTAGAAAGCAAGTGCAATCTTGCGGCAAACGAAAATTTTTAAAATCGATCTAACAAATTTCTTAACAGTTCAAAAGAGGTTGAAAATATATTAGCTAAGAACAGTATTGCACAGGTTGGGAAAATATCAAACGGTAAATCGAATTGAGATGACAACAGCTACGTGTTGTATGAGTGCTAAATTTCTTTTTTTTTTATGTTCCTCTTATCCGAAAATAAAAAATTTTAGAAAAAAAAATCTATTTTGCTATAACTTATTGATATTTATATTGTTTACTGATCACATGTCATAAATATTTTTAAGTTATGCATTATTTTTTAATTTGAGAATGTTGTACATCGATGGAAACTCGATGGTCCACCCATAGCAACCGGTAGCCATGAATGGACCACATGCTAAAATATTTGTTTTTAATTTTTTTTTTATTGTGCGTATTTATCATGAAGGTAATTATTATTTTTTAAAGAGAAATATACTGAGAAATTACCTATAATTAACGTGAAATTTGAGTTGGATTTCCTTTCTAAAATAATCGAAAAATGTTATGTGGTTCATTAACAGAAACCTTCCCCTACATTTGGCGCAACTGACATAACAAAAAGTTTCCATCGTAAATTAGTTGCATATAATACTGTCAACCATGTATAAAGTAACTATTTTAAAGCATAATCAAATTAAATATCTTATGCAAAAAAAAAAACTTTAACACTAGCTGTTAAATGTTATTAGTTAGATAACCATAATTAAGGTCCCAGAAAATCCATCATGCTGGGAACTTTCAGACTGACGGATAATATATACACTAAAGCTTGTTTCTGTACAGTGGACCGCATAAAAAATCACATAACAAAAAAATTGCCCAAAACTTTGCAAGTCGCTATAAAAAATAGTCTTCGTAACACAATTTAAAATGTTTTATTCATACAGTAGAAAATAACTCTAAACCTCACAATATAACTAGGAACTGCTTCTTTAAACGAATTAAAACATGGCATCTAGTTTGAATCTCACCAATTTTTTTTAAAATCTGACTTTTGAATACGCACGCAAACATTTTTAAAATCATTTGTTTACATGTGCTCTTATTTTTCCCATGCAAAACTTTTTAAAACATGTTGACCTCTATCCTTCGTTGTCTGTGCTAAATTGATTCTAGTAGTTTCTACATAGCTCTCGTTTGTTTCTTAAGAAATTGCACCAAAGATATAATTATGAGAGATCAATTGAAGCAGTGAGAAGCAAATGGATATAAGTGGACATTTCCAAGTTTTCAGTAAAACGTGTTTAAAAATCCTGTTTAAGGTAAGCTTTTATTGATTTTTTTTTCCCAAATCATGACGTGTAGCAGCACTTACTACGGATACTAGTACTATCTCTTGCATCAAAACGGAAGAGCGGTTTAGCTTCTACTACTCCCTTTTACAAAAAAAGGAATTATTGTATTCGAAAAAAAAAAAAAATCACTCCAAAACCGACTTTAATTTCCATTTTACTCACCCCCGAATAAATGTTGTTTTTTTTTCCGGCTCGACCACACGTGGATAAGTGCCTACAGCTCCAAATATATCATACATGCTAGAAAAACACCGTAAGAGGTTTTTCGTATCTAATCAGTTTGGTTACGATTGGGTCAGAAGGTTTAAATGTTTCCTATTTATTTGTTTAGTTTATTCATTAGATGTCATAGTGGGAGTTGCTTCCTAAAAAAGGTGCAAACCACTTGTCACAGTTCTGTCTTCATTTTTTTTTCGACATTATTATTATTTTTTCAATGGTATAGATTTATAACACACCGGTCATCTAAAATACATACTAATTGACAAACTATTAACTTATTTCTGAAAAAAATCGATGAAACCAAGGGTTAAACAGTATTTGACAAAGCTTTTAAAAAACATTTAAAACACTGAAAATGTGTTAAAAAATGGGTATTTCTGCCAAATTTATGAATTACACCACTCAATTTAAATTTTTTCGGCCCACCTTATAACACATTCACATACCCATACAGATATTTTTATGCGGAAACATTAATTGCGCATTCGACTTAGACCGAGAAAGACAAATCATGTACCTGTGCTTGTAAAATAAATCAATAAAAGATAAACATACTTATGAAAAATAGTTATTTAATCCAACAAAGTCTTTAAAAATCTACTTCTAAGCTAAGTATTTTATTATCAGATCACTTGTAATAGTTTAACTTGCATTCGTGTTCCCATCTTTAATCCCTTAAGCCGTAGATTCAATGATAAAATTTCTAAATGGTGCAAACAAGTAATCAATGGCTAAAAAAGTGTTTGAGAGTATTAGATTTATTGCAGTAAACATTTCCTTTAATAAGAATATGTTCTTGTCTTGTTTATTTTGTCTTTCTACGTA
The DNA here is from genome assembly GCF_026930045.1 of Uloborus diversus. NCBI lineage: Eukaryota > Metazoa > Arthropoda > Arachnida > Araneae > Uloboridae > Uloborus > Uloborus diversus. Next base: position 147,185,589 of record NC_072734.1, on the reverse strand, counting down.
ACATGGATTTCCTATTAACAACATACTTAAATACTTAAATGCTCATGAATAATTTATGTTATTTAAGCTTATTGCAATTAGTTACATCTAAAGAAATTGTTTCTAATTAGAACACTGTTAACGTGTAATAATAGAGATATATTATACTACAGATTATAACTTTTACGATTCCAGTATTTATTTCCTTTCTATAAGAAAGATAAAAAAAACACTACATTGGGAATTTTGTTGGAGTTTGAAAAAAAATTCCTCCCTGACATTTTTCATAGCAAGGATATTTTTCTCATATTTTTCCTTTATTTGAAAAATTAATTTAAAAATTCTGAAGTCAATCAAAAATTAGTGATGAGAACAAGTAATATCGGAACTTTTTTTTACTAATTTGTAGAGTAGGAAAGCATTACAGTTTGAAAATTATTCATCTGACGTCACCAATAATATCCCGATGTGTTTGTTTTATAAGGGTTACTGTATCTTAAATTAAGCTTGTTCAGGTGAAAAAAAAATAATGAAAACGCGACGATAACCGCAAACGCGAATAATTTCAAGGTAGACAACGATCTGAATGACGATGTTTTTCAGATTAAAAAGTTTACCAACTTTTTGGTGCTGTACATGAGTTTGAAAAAAAAACAAGTACGTATGTATGAATGTTTATGATTTTTACACGAACTTGTTTTTTACTAACACTTGTTCGTAGACATCACATTTTTCGGCCCCTTTGAACTAGTTATAAGCGAGTTCAACTATACTAAAACTAAACAATCCAATCATGTGAAAGTAGCTTTTTCTGTAATGAACAGTTATTTTGTAACGAATATGTTTAAACAGATCCAGACGTGTGTCCAATCTCGATAACTAGTTCGAAAATTAGTTAAAGCATATATGTATTTTTTTAATTCTAAAGTTTATAATCTCTTAACTGTTTAAATTTTGTAACTTGCAGGGATTTGGGACATTTTAGGAATTAGCATATTTTGCTGAAACTTTACATATCCATCACAGCCAAGCAAGTTGGAGAAATCCATGAGATGCACATTTTTTTTTTTTTTTTTTTTTTTTTTTTTTGAGCATATGAATAGTTTATTTAATTTCACCATCCTTCAAATTAAACAATTATAAAAATCAATGCATTAAAATCAAGCAATGCAAACTTCGCTATAGAAGTAAAGCTTAGATTAAAAATCAAAATCCTATTAATTATATTTTTATTTATAAAAAATAGTTAAAGTAAATAATAAAATCAGTAATTAATGTTAATTAAATATTCTACTGAAATTTATGGATACTTTCTAATTTTATCCTTAGGCATTTGTTTCATCCCAAAGCGAAGTCTTAAATTTTGAATTTGATCTCAGGAGGCATCATGTTAAGGACAATCTGCAATCTAATTAGGCGCCATATGCATCTTTTATTCAGATTCTAAGAGATTTCCCCAGCTTTAGGCTACATCATCGTTCGAGGAAACTAAATAATATATAACGTAATTAGAAGGAAGATAAGTTCCAAGAATTAATTTGCATGTGTTAATAATTGCATTTTTAATTACACAGTTTTTACGTAAATATAAAATGCCAAACAGTATGCACATTTTACATAATTTCAGTTATATATTTTGTATTACTTTTATAAAAAGGAAAGAAGTCGAAGAAGAAAAAATGCTAAGGAATATAGTTTCGTGCACTGGTTAATTAATGCGTAATTCTTGAACGTGAAGAATTGTGCACCGAGTTGTCTACCAGAAAAGTCGTTTCTGTCATATCGGCACGCATCCTATGCTAAGAGTATTTTTAATTTACCTTGACCAGGATATTCAGCATTCCATCTCATAAATACTTTTTCGCCCATTTCTTTCGTTCAAACTTTAAAATGGATAAATTAATTAATGGCGCATGATGACAAATTATGTCCGACAAAAAACGAATTTGATAATTTTCATCTTCGAATAAATTCATTCATTGAAATTTACTTAAAAAAAATATCTACCCATTTCTTGTCACTCTCCACTTCAATGAGATGACATTTGCCTCCAGCTCGGTTGTTCACTATTCCTGACTTTGTAGTTCTAATAAGAACGAAGCTGCAGCCTCTGGATGTGATAAACAGGTTCTCTGGTATATTGCATGTAGTTCTGGGGGGCCTTAGTCCTGGCTCAGGGGCGGTAACTTAGTGCTTAATAACTTCAAGGAACCTCAAACTTTGTTCTTGTAACGAGACTTTCGTCGTAATGGAATTCAAGTAATATACCGGGAATTGGACATATGCTGAAAATTTATTTCGTTGAAATGGATATTTCATTTTAATAGAGTTCGTTGTAACAGAATTTACTTGTATCTTTTAAAATGAGGTTGCTTATTGGCTACTAACCATTTACAGCTCTTGTGTGGTCCCCTGAGAGGGGTAACCACTATCATGTGGCCCCACTATCGACGGATGCAAATACCATATTTTTAAAGCCCAGTTTTTTTATAGTTATTGTGAATTGAAACTTCCTTAGGAATTTATTTTTTCCAAAATAAATCAGAGTCAAACTAGTACTCGAAATGTCTTTCTAACTGACGCGTTCAATGTTTTGCATCTATTCAATAAAAAAATAAATTTTGGTTGATTTCTGTGAAACAATATTTGCATTGCTTCCTTGACAAGTAAAAAACAATATAAAAATGTTGAGAGAAATGTGGCTTTTAAAAACTTATCAATAAAAACTATTTTCATTTTTATATGTCTTAAAAAGTAAATAAAATCAACCCTTTTTATTTAACATTAACTTTGTATTTGGAGTTAAACATAAATATCGTGCACAAGATTATTTGCTTTAAGAAATTAAATTACTATACATTCGGTTTTAACAATAATTTTACAAGTTTTCTTTGCGTAAAAAAACATTTTAAGCTGAAAGAACTTGTTTATAATGATAAAAAAAGATTGTTTGAAACACAACCTAATGACAGTTAATGAAACAGTACTGGTGTTAATTCGCTAAAAAGTACCCTTTTTCAACAAGATAACACCATTTTTTTTATTGAATATCTCTATTAAATGAAGTAGTTAATGTTAAGAAAGAGTTAAGTTAAAAAAAAAGATATTTCTTTTGGTTAAAGTAAGCTTTAAAAATGTGTAGGGAGTGTGGCGCGAAGTGAAATGGTTAAGATGACTGAGTTTTTTTCAAAATGAACAAATCAGAAGTTAGTTTTGAAGATTACAGTACACAAAGAAAGAACATTGTATTTTATAATAAAACTTACGTTAAAACAGTATTTTTTTAGTTTTGGCAGCTTTTTGAGACTTTAAAAAAAAAAGTGGAAAAAGTTAACTTTTTTTTATGAGGCAAAGTGAAAAATAAAATATTTTTCGAATGAACTATTTTCTATTCGATTATAAAACAGATTTTTGATCAAAAGAATCAGTAAATTTAAGATTAAAAGAATAAATGAAAATATTATAAAATATTAAACGGATAATTAAATGGAATGAACAATTAATATATGAAGACAAATGAATGAGCGAGTCAAATAATGAATAAATAAGAAAATAAGTGAATGAAAGAATAAATATATAAGTGAATAACTAATTGAAGGAATGTAAATGAATTAATAAATTAAAACGTAAGTGCTTTATATCAAATGATTGAATGATTAAATGACACAAACTATTTCACTTTGCCCCGCATGTAGGGGAGACTGCGGAGGTTTAACCACACAGGAGGTTTGACCCACCCCATCATATTTTCATATTTAAACACATTTTTAACTGATGAGCACCGCAGGGCAGCATGATATTAGGTTAAATAGAAAACTGTTTCCATTTTTTAGACAATTTAAAGTACAACAAATGACAACAATTTAAAGTACAACAAAGAAGAAATCACGTGTAATAGCTTTTTCATGCAAAAAAGTAAAGTTTTTCATTGCAAGTTCATCTCCTCACTTTTAGAGAAGTAAGTTGCATTTTTCATATATTGTGATTAACGTGCTATAAGCCTATATAGGGAAAAAGGGGGGGGGGGCACATGTATTATTATTTTTTTTTTCATTTCTTAATTTCTCAGAAAATAATTTCAATTTGTCACAGAAAAAGAGTTTTCATGACTGAATAGTCTTTTCTTTGTGCCATGAGTTTTTTTTTTTTTTTTCAGATTTAAAAAAGAAAATATTTCTATACTTCATTGAATTTTTGAAAAAAAGTATTCAAATTTTCACATTTGCCCCTATAGGGGGGGGATGAGAACAATCTTGGGGCACATGTGAACACGATTGAAAAATGGAGGACGAGCATCAAATTTTTACGAAAAACTCGTTATAATGAAGCATATACGTATATAGTAGTTACATTCAAGGATTTGTAACCGATACTGTCAGTTTGAATTGCGCAGTAGCTGTTATTAAGAAAATAGTTTTTTCTAAATTACAGAACTTTGCTCACTGTTAAATTTTAAAGTTTCATAGCATGTTCTAATCAATAGATCGACAGGAAGAAATATTGTAAGTCTACTAAAAATGCAAAGAATATTTTATTATGTAATACGTATTCTTTTTACATAGTACGTTTATAAATTTCACATATAATATGATGATGAATTTAAAAAAAAATTCTAAACTTAATTTTTTAGTTAAAGGAAAATATTTTGTCTTTATTTTCCGTGCAAATACTATTTTCCACTAAACTTTTAGCCAACTATTTAGTAATTAACGAATTAAAAAAATAAAATAATAAAATAAGTAATTAGTATTTATGTAACAATAAGTGACAATAAATTTACTGATTTCAGCAAAACAAAGTTATAAATTTCTACATCTTTTTTAACACTTATATAATAAGCCTACACTAATATTTATATTTTAGGAGAGGATATGGGAGCTGTTCACTTGTGCCCGCCCCTATATGTGCCTTCACAAGTGCCCCGGCATCTAATTCAGAACTAATTTTCAAAATTAAAGAATTTTAGTTTAATTACAAAATTTAAACACTGGCATAAATTTACGTGAATGTTCTTACAATAGTTTGCAATAATTAAATTTAGCTTATTAGTTATTTTAAAATGTGTTTTCATATGAAGAAGACAGTGATGAAGTTACATCAGCATTTGCTAAAACAAAGAATCTGTCACCACAGGAACATAAACTGGCTCCTTGCTCTGAAAGTTTGGTTAAATAGTAGGGCTGGTACTGCTATTACTTGAGACTTTTTTGAGATTTTTTGCTTGACGTTATCCTAGTAAAACATAAAAACATACCATGATCACATGTGCCCCTTTTCCCCTACTTACTTTTAAAATACACAATTTATTTTTATACGCTTCTTATTATATTTTCTAAAATGGCAATTAAGGGAGGTTTGACCTACGTCAGTTACGAAAGGTTTGATCCGGGTGAGGACTCCAAATTTAATTTCGTTTGATGATCTAACATTTTTTAAACAATGGACATTATTTTATTTGTTTTAAGTAATATTGTGTTTAGTTCAAATGAAAAAAAGTTGCTCTTAACTTGTGATTAATGTCATTGTACATAGTACAGATAATAGTCATTTGAAACACATTCTGTTAGCGAATAATTCTGATCAAACTAAACACAACTGAAATGTGCAGTTCTACTTTGTTTAATATACTTAAAAAGTCAAAGGAGCAAGAAAACGGATCACATCTAGCAATTTGACAAGCACCCATGTCAATGCCGAGAAAGAAAAAAATGCATAACATGGAAGATAGTAAGAAAATGTCTAAAAATATTTTTAAAAAGAAAACAGTAAAACGAAGATTGCACTTGTGTTCAAACAGCGAGTAGAAACGAGAACTATTCTCGTGTCATTTAATAAATTTATGGTTTTTCTTTTGATATAACTGTTGCTTGTATCATATAATTGTAGTAAATCAGGCATATTTACATTTTAGTATAGTTTTAACAGCTTTTAACCTCTGTGAGTCAAACCTCCCTTATGGTGGGTCAAACCTCCCTCAGGTGGGGAGGTTTGATCCAATTTGGACACTCTTAAAAAATTGGTTATAAAGAAAATAATTTTTAATTTAAATAAAAAACAGAAATATAAAAAGGTTCTCACATATGTTTCCTTTCAAAAAAAGTTAACCAAGAATTTTTCTTATGGAAACTTTTTTTTTTTTTTTCAAAAAAATACCTTTTTGTAAAAAGTGTGTCAAAGCTCTCCAAATTCCTCTACTTGACTCATTGTACAATTTATTTAAAATACAAATAAACTTAACATTAACTAAGTTGATAGTGCATTGAAAATTATGAGGTCTATATTAATATTTAAAATGTAAGTAACAAAAGTTTATTCTTTTATAGTAACAAAAATAATTTTTAATTTACAACAAATATTACAATATGAGTACCAACTTTTTAAAATTGCCTATATTACCAAATGCTTTAATATTCGGTGGTATTTTTTCCTGGGTGGAACAGACTACATATGATAATGCATAGTTAAAATATTAACAGATAGGTGGAGCTAAAAGCAGATTGAATAGTTCACCATTTCACTTTGCCCCATGTTCCCCTACTTTGAACTGAGTTCACAACATCTTTAAAACCTAGTTTGCTCGTGATATTTTTTAGCCAAAAAAGTATTTTCTCAAGTATCAAAGATAATTTATGTGTTTTATCTTTTTATTTATTAAAAAAAATATTTCACTTTAAACTCTTATTCCATTTTATCTCTCCACATAAAAGTAAGTTTCATTTATATTTAACTACTTTTGACAGTCTCAGAACAAGTTTATTTTACATCTGAGCTGTAAAAGTTCCAATACATGTGAAAAATACCAAATGAAATTTTGCTAATAAAATGAAAACAATTCTAAAGATTTTATTCTAATTCTGTGTTCTTAAAAAGCTTAAGTTAAGACTTTTTGTGATTCAGATTAATTTGATAATGAAGGTCCTAAAGCTCTTAACGTATAATTAAACATATGTTTAAAATAATCCCTTTCTAAATTTGATGCATTCATTTGATAAAATATATTTCTCATATTAAATCCTTTAAGCACTTTTGAGAAGTTTGTTTGAGTTTAGAGTTTTGAACCATGAAATTTAGTTTTTCTTACGTTTTAAGGCAATTAACACCAATGTTAGTGGCACATGGAAGAACTGAAGACTGATAGATGGGAATATTGAATAGTTTCGAACTTCAAAACACTGTATCGAACGTTATAGTTCAAATCACATGTAACATATTTTTCATGTATCATATTAATTCAGGACGCAAAGCATCCAACAAGCAAACAGCAGGACTACCCCTGGCTCAGAGCAAGGGGGAAAGACAACCAATCAGGAGTCAGGGGTTTGACCTGCTGTTTGTTGATTGGTCCTGAGCTCAAATTGGTTGGCCCTCATTGGTATAAATACCGGTCTCCACATGGTTGTTGTTAGTTCTCTCGCGACTTTTGGTTGTGTTAGTGAGTTTCTTGCACTGATGAAGAGGCTCCGTTGTAGCGTTGAAATAGCTATATGCTGTATTTTCATCAGACTTTGTGCTTTATTTACATTGGTTTTTCATTTTAATCATAATATAAAACTATTTGTCGCAGAATAAAAATATATGCAGTACTCAATAAAGTTTTGTCTAAAGAAAGTATACAAGGTTGTTTTAGACTTCAGTACAAACAACATTGAATTTCCGCTGGACTATAGGTATCCATATATATATATATATATATATATATATATATATATATATATATATATACATATATATATATATATATATATATATATATATATATATATATATATATATATATATATATATATATATATATACAGAAAAATAGAGAGAGAAAGAGTTCTAAAGAAAATACCAATTTCTTCAGAACTTCAGTTTATAAGACTAGATATTCGGACATGGAGATAAAAAGTATCACAAGCAACCGAAAGGAAATCCAGCAGGCCGGAAAATGAATGCATCAAGCGCAGCTGATGTTCTTCCTATATCAGAACTAAATCTCAGCTGGGGATACGGGAGACTAAATCCGTGGCTTTTTAGGGGGAGGAGGAAGGATTAACCTTTTGTTTTAATACGTTATTTTTCTTTTTAGCCAACTTTCCCACAGAGGTCAAAAAAGAATTATAAATAAATAAATAAATATATAAATGAAATAAACTTAAAAAAGAAAGATGGCTAAATGTATCGTTACAATAATTCAAAAAATGAATTATCTTAAAATAAAAATTTTAAAAAAGAAAGGAAGAGAAATTAGGATTTTGAAATTGAAAAATATTCGTTTGTCGATCGGTTATGTCTCCCGCATTACATTTTGAGGGGAAACTCCAACTGGAACGAACTCTTTTTTACATTCGAATCGTCCAACTGCAGAGAGTTAAATGCTTCTTTTTTTTATTTGAACAGTCTTTCATTCAACAGTAAACATTTCAAATATGCTTATAATAATATAAACAAATATAAGTTCGGAACAAAAGGATGTATTTTATTGAAATATTCTTGTTGACTTAACAATGGCACAAACTAGATAACTAATTTGCTGACTCAAAATGAAATTAGAAGGCTATAGACTATTTTCTTTTCGATTTAAAGTAGCTGAACAAAAAGTGTCCAGTATTCCTAAAATAGTCCAACTCGTCTTACCCGAAAAAAATAGAATTGAGGTAGTGAGAAAAAAATGGGTGTAAATTGTCTAATGAAATTTTGAGTAAAACGCGTGCTACATGTTTTACGCAGGATGTGACTAAAGCAGTGACAGACTAACAGATAACGCTACTATATACACACTCATACACGCATTATCTACACTATATGGCCAAAAGTACTGGAACATTTTCAAAAATTCACATTTTTAAGGATTTCTCAAGAAATAAAGGAGCAATTACTTTGTAATTTTTGTCGCATAAAAAGTATATTTCAGCTGTCATTTTCCACTAAAAGCAATATCCCCCATGCATTTAAAGGACCAGCAACAAATTGAGGAAAACAAAAATGTTTTTGATCATCGTTCTATCGTAACTGGCTGAGAATAAGCTGTAAATTTCAGAAAGTAGTTACCTTATTATTTACAATGTTTTTACGTACTTTCGGGAAAATACCGCTGATATTCTTGAAGATATAAGCATTTCTTTCAGAACTACGAATTTTATTTGAAGATTTTTGGTTCATGACGCGTAAGGTTTTCCATCAAAGCTTACCAAACTTTCAGAAAACAAGACAGTGTGCAAGAGAAGTATAATATTGAATTTTCTAATTGATTTGTAAAAAATTTGATAAAATTCGTATATTTAAAGCAATTAATTGTTCTCTGCGCGTGCGCGAAAATAGCAATTTATAACTTTCATAATCCAAACCCCAACTAGACTCTCATAGATTCTCTAGAATCCCACACTCATTAAACAAATCCAGTTCAATATCTTAAAAATTCCAAAAGTTATGAGCGATATAGTGAGCCGAATTCGAATAGATCTTGGATAGGCGACTACTCGTTAAGGGTCGTTCGTAAATTTGCAACATTTTCTTGCAGTGGCTTAGTGCAATTCATGGTGAAACATATTATTTGCGAACGATCCCTCACGATTCGTAGTCAGACCAAGAGCTATTTAAATTCAGCTTTTTAGAACGCTGAAAACTTTTTGAATTTTTAAGATATTGAACTGAAATTTTATTATAGGTTGGAAAATCTGGTTGGGGTTTAGATTAGGAAAGTTATGAATTGCTATTTTTCGCGCATGCGCAGAGAAAAGTAACTAGTGTAAACGTTCATATTTCATCAACATTTTAACATTTGAATTTCAAATTTTAGTTTTATACTTATCTTGTATGCTGTCAAGTTTTTCTAACGTTTGGCAAGTTTTGATGGAAAACTTTGCGTGTTTTGAGCCAAAAAGCTTCAAATAAAATTCGTAGTTCTGAAAGAAATACTTATATCTTCATCAATAGAACGTAACATATCAAAGTCCTTATCAAAGAACGTAAAATAATTGTACATAGTAGGGTAACTAATTTCTGAAATTTACAACATATTCTCAGCTATTTATGATGAGCGATGATAGAAAACATTTTTGTTTTCCAAAATTTGTTGCTAGTCCCCTAAATGCATGGGTGATATAACTTTAAATGGGATATATGACAGCTAGAACATAGCTTTTATGTGACAAAAGATCTAAAGCAATTGGTCTTTTATTTCTTGAGAAATCCTTTAAAATGTGAGTTTTTGAAAGTGTCCCAATACTTTTGGATATATATTGTACATACTAGCCGCTTCTAAGGCAATCAGAACGAATATGTTTCAAAAAATGTATGTCTTGTTAAATGTTACATTTAAATTTCAAATGGCAATAGTCAACACAAAATACGAAAAATTATTTCATTAAAAATTGATGTACACAGGGTTCAGAAAAATGGTTACCCTCCCCTCAAATTTTAACATTTTGGAATTACACTAGCTATAACGTAACATAGCTGAATTCTGTACAATATTATTACAGACGTTTTGTGCCAAAACATCTCTAAAACCCTTAAACGCCACGCGTATAGCAGCCTGAAAAAAACCTCCTGGGTGGGGGTTTTTTTGGTCATAACTTTCTTCACCTGAATATAAATAACAATGTTGGGATTGTCAATATGTGTTTAAAATAAGAGGGGAGTTTCGATTCCCCCCCCCCTGGCTGCGACATTCAACCCTGCAAAACATCTGCGAGAATATGAAACATAATTCAACTGTGTAACGAAATGGATAGTACTGTGCCAATGATTCTGAGTCTTACAGACTTTAAATTAAATGTGATCCGAACATTTTATTACGAAAAACATAACGTTGAAAAAAAAGGGGTGGTGCACCCACTTTCTAACTACTCTGCGCGGTCAAAAGTCATGCAAAAACAAAATTTTGGGATGGAAAATCTAACAAGCTTACTTTTCAGAACAAAGATTTTCTTTTCACGTAAAACTTCTCGCAGTATGCTTTTAGTATCTATTTCTTGGTGGTTTCAATACTTCATCGGGATCTGCTAAATCTAAAATTTTAAAGCCCTTCTAAGTCTGAATTGCCATGGATTTTTTCAGCGGAGTGACTTGAATGTGGATATGTTTCGTAGTACTTTGAGCTCTTTCATGTTTCTTGGCTTGCATATGGAATTTTTTCGTGCGTTCTAAATGCATTAAAATATAAGTGTTTGAGTATTGAAACAAAATAACTTGTCACCAAAACTTTGACAGAGCTTTGCTTAATTCTGAGTTCGTGCAGATCACGCATATATGCAGGGTGTTCCGTTTTAACCTTCAAGACCTTTATTTTCGCAACCGTTAGTCCTGGATGCATACTTCCAACTGCAAAAATGTTCAAAATCAGATGCAAAGTTGAGATAGTGAAAGTTTGAAGTAAAATTAGAAATAAGTCAAAAAATACAAAATTTAACTTTATATACGGGCCCCAGATCTCTAACTTATATTTAGAGAAATAATCTCCATTGAAAACCATTACTGACACAAATATTTGACATTGTGCGACAAAAACTCAAGGATACATTCCAGTTCAAAGTTTTAAGGGACCATACAAAAGATGAGATATGAACTTTTTGCCCTTTCAGAAGAATGAAAAGTTGTCGAAGTAAGAAAAACGAGCTGATGTGTGCATCACATGACTTCCTTTTACTCCAATTTAATGTCATTTTCCCATTATTGCAAATTTTATGTGATTCAATAGCTTACTCTATAAATGTCACCAACAGTGGGCAAATTGAAACCAGATTTTAAAAAAATTGCCCAAAAGACTGGCGATATATCGCCAAGTGTCCGCCAAATTATAACACCACTTGAGTTTACATCGAAATTAACAATGATTTCCCTCCGAAAAGGGGCAAAAGACCCCCTTTGGAGCATCCGAATGCAACCAAAAAGGAAGGTGCACAACTAGACCCCCATTAGGAACCTACGTACCAAATTTTAACTTTCTAGGACATTCCGTTCTTGAGTTATGCGACATACATACACACATACGCACATACATACGTACATACAGACGTCACGAGAAAACTCGTTGTAATTAACTTGGGGATTTTAAAATGGATATTTCGGGTGTCTGTACGTTCCTACACTGTAAAAAAAATCCGGAAAAGTTTCTGAGTAATATCGTGCACCTGCGGTTCATGAAATTTTCAAAAACGTTTCTGAGTATTTCGGAATTCTCTTTCTGTAATGTCCAGAAACGTTTCTGAGTATTTCGGAACTTTCCAAACAATTTTCAAAAACGTTTCCGAGAATTTCGGAATCCTTTTTCCATGATTTTTTTCTAAAATATAATTCTTTACTATAGTATTGCATACCATATCAATTTCAATTCTTTCATATCTAACAGCAATGAAACAATCAATTTTAGAATCATTCGTGGATTTTTTTTTTCTGAATTTCTAATGACAAATAGCATGGTTAACAGCATAACATATGCACAGTTATAAATTTTTGAAAATTTATGAAATAATATAGTAGCTTCATTCCTAATCACAAAATAGTCAGGGGAGGGGAGGGGAGGGGGGTACTTTCTCAAAAGTGGGATTTGTCAAACAATCTTAAACTTCAGTTTTTCTCTCAATATTTTCAAGACAAATTATCAACATACCGTAAAGTGGGGCTACTTGAGCCTCCAGGTGCTACTTGAACCCATGAGAGAAAAGTGTTTAAAATCCGTCCTGATTCCATATAACTCAATGTATAGACTTAAAACCCTTTCTCCATGACAGGAGCAGTACTAGGTAGAGGCTGGAGCATGAAACTACTCCCACCTTTTTCTGATTAAGGTTATGATTGCAAGTTGTCTAAACAGTTGGTTTTTTGTGTCTGCAAACTTTCACATGTAAGTTCATGGAGACATCTAATATCATCAAGGTCAAGATAGTTTTAAGTTTGTATTCTATTTCTTAATGAAATAACAGTGTTTTAAGGTTATAGCTATATAATTAACACAGTAACTAATATAAGTTAGTAAAAGTGCACTGGTTGCCTTAAAACAGGGCTACTTGAAACCAACATTCAAACAGCCCCAAACGGGGGATTTCATCACTAAATTACGTTAAGTAAGGTTTTATGTTATAGATATAATTTTTTTTAAACATCCTGTATTAAAATGTTTCAAATACAAAAGTTTTTTATAGCAGGTGCTTTTGAGAAATAAAGTTTATGAAGACTATTTAAAACGAAAGAACTATACATACTTTTTTGCTGTTGGAAGTACTTCCCATACGATCATAAATGAAGACGTATTAAATCATATGTATATTTTTTCTATCAGTTTTACTCTCTTTTGTGGACTGGCTGGAAGCGTATTGTGATCAGTCTTTGTTATTTCAGTTGAACAATAAGATTCTTCGCGGGAACTTATTCCCTGGAATGTCCCAAATTAATTTATCCCAAGAAAAGACGGATGTGGAAAGAGTTATAAAAATAATAAAGGACGTAGCCAGAAAGATAAACTATTATTGCAGGATGTGCAATAAAGAAAATTACGCTGCAGGTGTAAGAAAAAGAAAATTTTTGTTGATTGGTTAAGGAAAAACATACCTGAAAGAAGTAAAAATTGTGTCTCTGCACCTAGCTTCATCTATGCGTTATCGCAATTTCCGTTTCAGAAAGTGTTTTCTTAACTCGCCACTGGCAAGTAATGATTTTAATCTGTTATGGCGAGTATATTTTTTGTTAATTAGTTTTTTTTTGTGTGTGTGCGTACAATTAACATTCCCGCATAAAACGTAACCGTTTTAATTAGCATAAAACGACAATAGCGTATGTGATACTTATAAACATGTATTAAGGAAAAATATTTAATTAATATTTACAACTAATGAAGCTGAAAGTCTGTCTCTGGATTTTTGTATGTCTGTTACGCACACAGCGTCTAGACCATTCGGCCGATTTTCATGAAATTTGGCACAAAATTAGTTCGTAGCATCGGGGTGAGCTCCTTAGGGCAATTTTCCGAAAATTCGATTTTGTTCTTTATTATTCCAATTTTACGAACATTTTATTGAGCAAATTATCATAACATGGTCGAAGAAATTATCATAACGTGTACGAGCAAGTTACCGTAACATGGGCAAGCAAATGAACGTAGCAAATTGGCGAGAAATTCATCACCCATTATTTGTAAATACACAGAAGAACCAAATGACCATTTAATTTTCTACTTCGGGCAAAGCCGGGCGGGTATCGCTAGTAAATTATAAAAGCAACTTAAAACTATCATTTTAATTTTTTTAAATTGAATTATTTGACTCATTTGATCTACATAAGTTTGTTTTGTTGTCGTTGGTTGTTTGGGGGTAGTTTTAAGATGACACTCAGCAGGTAAATTTCGATGACATTTTAATTTTCCGTTTTTCTTCATATTTTAGATTTTTCGTATTTTCATTTCAATGAATTAATATAGTTACTCATTTTACATTACATGATTTTTAAGTATTAAGTCACATTTTGCAGGAAACGTGTTTTATAATGAAACTCGAAGATTTTAAACCATTATTCAAATTTCGAGTAGATTTCTCTTAAATCGTACAATTTGAAAAATTTATGCAAATTGAAGAAAGAAAAAAGTGTTTAGATTTAAATTGCTGTTTTATAATATAAATTTCGTCGCATGTTGAACAAAAGTACACATGATGGAAGAGCTACTAATGAAAAATCACCAACAGAATATCTAAGAGCGAACTTTCCATGAAATATAGTTTTAAACGGACATTTAACTTGCTTCAGAAACTTCTCTAACAGTCACAGGATGTAGTAATTTGATAGGATTATGTATAACACAAATAACTTCGAAAGAAACTGAAAACCATCATTGAGATAGATTGGGGAATTTAATTTTCAAAGCAATTTGTCCACTTCGATACTTGAAACACATTCTTTCTTTCAATATGGTGTAAATAATAACGTCTTTTGTAAATGTTTATAATGATTTGTAAATATGTATGAACTACCATTAAAGATGATCAAACCAAATCAAATTAAAAAAAAAGATAAATTAATTTGAATTTTGGCATTTTGAATTCAAATTATGTTTTTCGCAATCACGAGTGTGTGTGTATGTAGGCGTGTGTGTTTGTGTCGAGGCATGAGTGTGTGGGTATATGTGTGAGGGTATGTGTGTGTATAGGTATGTGTATGCAGGCATGAGTGTGTGTGTGTGTGTGTATTTGTGTCTGTGTGCAGGCATGAGTGTATGTGTGTATTTGTGTCTGTGTGCAGGCATGAGTGCGTGTGTGTAGGTGTGTGTATGTATGCGTGTGTATGTTGGATATGGACGTAACCTGGAGACGGTTTTCACTAGAGGAGCAGCATTGTGAGGCCGGTCGACGGTGGTGCTGCTGAGAGAGGCGGTGGAAAAAAAAACCCTATCGTTGTATAGCGCTAAAGTATTTCTTACTACTTTTTCCCCCTCACCGAGCAAAAGTGCAACTTAAAAACTATTAACTGACAAATTTCATTTGTTTCCGAATAGTTCCAGACGTTTCATATTTTAAACTCTGTAATGCAAACGACAATAGTATGAAGTATGAAAATTCACTACAATGCAGAAATTTACTGAATCTTTAGTGTACTAATTTTTTATTATTAGATCTGAAGCGTTGTTATTAGTTAATTTCAATTTTTGAACACATATAAAAACATCGAAATAAATATTTCAAATACTACTAGAAGGATTCAATGAATGAAATAAATTACCTACTTACAACATTTTTAAAACCTTTATTCATTTTTTTGGTGGGCGATAAGGATTTACTATTAAGTAATTATAATGATATTGATACTGAACAGTTCAATATATTTGATGCAGTTGTTGAACGAAAACATATGAGTTCCTGGAAACATTGAACAGTCGAATGATACAAGAGAACATTATAACATTAAATTGGAAAATATTGAAGATAACTGCAGACACGTGTTCCGTTTTACCAGGAAGCCTTTTTCAATTTTTAAAGAAGTGAGCTTATGCATAAAGAGGTATCCGACAAAATATGTTCGATATATTTTTCGTCATAGCTCCTAACATTTGTCGGACACTTTTTCACCCATAGCTTCCAGCTTTTGCCGGATATATATCCATCCATAGCTCTCGACTTTCGTCAGATATCTTTCCATCCATAGCTTCCAGCTTTTGTCGGATATATATCCATCCATAGTTGCCGACTTTTGTCAGATATATTTCCATCCATAGCTCCCAGCTTTTGTCGGATATCTTTTACAGTAAAAAGGGAGGTTACTTGATCCCCAAAACACGTGTCTGCTTTTGTATGCAACTTTGTGCGATTTAACGTTGTATTAGTCTCTTTTGAATTTTTTGCATCAAGAAATTTTTTCGTAGCCAAATAATCTTAATTTTATAATCACAAGACATTTCTTACAGATGTTTTTCAAATAAATCGTATAAATATTTTATTAAGTATCTGTTGACATGGCGTAACATTGAATGAGCGAAATGAATTCCCAGGAAAGCGTGCGTGTGTGTGAAGTACATCTAATTTCATGCTTGAATAAACTTCCCCCATAGTGGAAGTAGGGAGGGAAATACCAATTTCCTCAGAATTCCAATCCATGACACGAAATATTCGGACAGCATAAGGGAAAAAATATCACAAGCAATGGAAAGAGAAGTCATCAGGCCGGAAAATAAACGTATCAAGCACAGCTGAGTTTGTCTTTTACTCCCAAACTGTCTTTAGTCGGGGGTACGGAAACATGAGCTTGTCTTGTTTTCTGTGATTTGAATAGAAATTTAAATGTTAACGAAGTTTTGTATTTTTTTGTCTTTGTGAAAAAAATATGTTTTGGTAATAAACGGAATTTTCGAGTTCACTACTTGAAATACTTCTGAAATAATTGCTGGAAAAAAGGTATATAAGGGCGAGGTATTAAATAAAATGGAATGAATCGGGGCAGTGTTGTTGAAAGGAAAAATGCTCCGAAGCATGCAAATAAATTAGTTGTAAACATACGTTTGCACATTTTCCGTTGTCATTTTTTTAGAAATGCAGTTGATGAATAAACTTTCGTTATTTCAGAAGCACAATAATTGTCGCAAAGAGTAAAAAAGGAATGTATATGGGACTTTTAAAATTTTCGAGAAAAATGCTTTTGAAGTTCAAATAATCTTTTATTTCTTCTTAATCCTTCTATTTGGCAGCGCATACCAGGGGTACTAGTTCTATATATTGTTCTTAAACAGATGAGCGGTTCTCCTACCAAATGGTAGCTTTGAAACTAACTGTTCAAATTAACAGGTTGTCTCGAAGCTTTTAATTTTATCACTTACATCCCTTTTTCTTCTCACTGCCTCAATTGGCAGATCAACAAGACTGCTCGGGGAACGAAACATAACTTTGCAATTCATTATCTACAAAACTTTGGTCGCGAGTATAAGTCTTTCATGGTCTGAGACTAAGAAGAGGTTTTAACTTAGCAGAGGCAAATACAACAGCAAACATTAACATAATATTCGTATTTTCAAATTGAGAGTTAATAAAATAAAATTTTATTAAGCTTTTATTTAACCTTTTTTTTAAAGCTTAACTATCAATTTTTAAAGATTTTCCTATTTGATGCAACGTCTACACTGCAAAAAAAAGCTGTTTTTACAGTAAAATACTGGCAGCTCACATTCCAAAGAAAAACTGCAAAAATTACAATTCTAAACTGTAAAATTTGCAGTAATATACTGTTTTATAGCAGACTTTTACTGTGAAATTTACAGCGATAAACTGTAAAATTAGCAGTAATATACTGTCTTTTAATGGAGTTGCCCTGTGAAATTAACAATGATTAACTGTAAAATTAGCAGTAATATACTGCTTTTCAATAGAACTGCCCTGTAAAACTTACAGTATCAAACTGTAAAATTAGCAGTAATATACTGTTTTAGGAATGACTTGACCTGTAAATTTAACAGAGATAATATGTAAAATTAACAGTAATATACTGTTTTGTAACGGAATTGCCCTGCAAAATTAACAGTATCAAACTGTAAAGTTAGCAGTATTATGCTGCGGAATCAACTGAATTGCGCCATAAAAGCAGCAGTAGTATACGGTTTTATAAATGATTTGTACAGTGAAATTAACAGCAGTAAACCATAAAATAAAGTTATCAATTTTTATGCAAAAGGGTTTTTCACCCTATCGTTGTCTCTTTTCATCGTCGAAATCACTGCTTTTACAGCTGATGAACAATATAGAAAAGTAAAGCATTTGATTCTGTATGTACGTTGTAGATATCAGCCTACATACGAAATCTGTTCCTTTTCTAAAGTTTTTCAACAACAAAAATAATGTTTTAGGCTATGAAAAGCGACAAATAAAGAAATATAAAACACTTTTAAATAAAAATAGTTAACTGCTGCTAAATATATGTTTTATTGATATTAATTTCCTTGTACACAAAATAAATCAATGCCCCATCTCAATATTTTATAAACACCTGTTAAAGAAGAAAAAGTGGTGCATTTTCATTTCTACAAAAAATTTTTAGCTCTATTGCAGACTTAAAAATTTACAAATAGAAAGAAATTGCAAAATATGGTCTGAAACTTTGTTTTAAGAACAGTTATAGCTTTTTCATAATACAAAACTTTTTTATCCATGAAGGTAGTAAAAATGAGAAAGTTTTTTATATATAACTGAAAATACTACATCGTATCTTCACTAAAAGTACTTTTTTCATTATTGTAATGCTAAAATGTGCATCATAACGTGGGAAATGTTTTGCAATATGCAATCCATTAAACCTTTAAGTTTATTTTAACTTTATACATGCAATTATGTGCATTTATTTTTCTTTTATGGTAAAACAGAATATTTTCATGGTTTTCTTCTTTTTTTATGTTATAAGTTGCATTTGGATCTACTTTATTTGAGAAATATTAGTAACAAACGAATTTTATTTCACACCATATGTGCAGTATACAGCATTTAGACTGCACAGAATGGTTTTTATTCTAAACTGATTATTAGAGATTAGATAATACTTTATCCTATTAACCTTTTAAAGTTTACATAGATGAAAACTATAAATATGTGACGGTTTAAAATTCCAGAGCTACTAAGCAGAAACAATTTTTTACTCGGTATAATAAAATCTGCAGGTTTATGAGTACTAGTACTAAAGTTAAAAATTGGTTTTACTACTCCAAAAATTATATAACTTTATATTATGTTATACTGTTTTCATGAGAAAAAATGAAACATTCACACCATTAAAAATTGCCAAATTATTTTATTTCTTATACATCACCTATAAATATCGATTAGTAGTTTTTACAGTGAAATTGCAGAAATTCATTTAAAACCGAATGCTAATTTTTTCAAGGTCAATATTTTTATATTACAAACTTGATTCTTCTTTGTGACATCATTAGGCCTTATATCATGAAAGCACCTGTCAAAATAAAAATTGTTAGAATCTCATAAAACTTGTGGACACCAAAAAACATTCATGGAAAAATCAAATTACGTAGGTATAAAAATACGCCCTAAAATGATTAAAATTATGAATCTGAATGATCTGAAACTAAGATTGCCCTTGGAAGTTGCTTTTATTTTTAAGCCGCTTAACATATACCTAAATTGTAATTGAATCGTTTATTTCAGGAACCAGTTAAGCGCTAAATATGTTGTTTTAAGGAGAAAAAAAAACTGCTGTGCAGCAATTTGGAAACTACGCAATTGAAACGGTGGTTTAATAGTGTCTAATCAAAATAGACCTAATCTGAGTACTTTACATAAGAACTCAAAAAAGAAAAAAGAAGGAACATAATCTTACATTTTATCTTCCATGTCAAAAAATGCATTTGTACTGGTTTCTGAAATACAATTCAAAAAAATCCTTCTAACTTTCGGTAGTTTCGAAGGATTTTGTAATACATAGGAGACCGTTGATTAAGAGTAATATTTGTTTTTTTTTCGATCGGAGAACTGAAGTGATCGGTGATTGGGAGAATATATATCTTAAGGATAATAAAACTTGAAACTAGTTTCTTCTTATAATAGGCTACAGATTATTGGATTGCAATATGTTTACTTCAAAGCAATAATTAGGATGCGGTAGAGAATAATTTTTTTAGAAAATGGAGCAAGATCGACGTTTAGGACAACCAATTGGGAAATATTGAGGTATTCATTTAAAACAATGAATACTGCATCTAACCTCTTTTAGCCCCCCCCCCCCTCCCCGAGTTGCTATAGTAGCACTGAAAACCGTAGATGTTTTTTCTTTCTTTTTCTTTTTTTTTTAAACTTATATTCCATTCCAACACTTGTTAACAGCTCGAGCTATGTTCAACTGATACCAGCTTCATATTCTTTTTCTTTGACAGCTGCCCATTATTAGAAATCTGAATATGAAACAATGTGCGATGTAAAATAATTATTTAGATTTCTGTACTTAATATGAAATATTTTACTTATAATTTTTTAAAATATTTTTTTTTCATATATTTTATTCCACAATTGTGTTATTATATTGTTTAAATTTAATTTTTTGGAGCTTTTTTCTAAGTACTAAGGAATTGCATAAAAAAATCATTTGAGTTGAAATAAAATAATACCGTAAGAGCATTCTATGTTATATCTGTCTTAATATTCAAGCATAATTTAAGATGTTTCATTTATACTTTATGTCTTTCAAAATGTGGACGCCCCCTCCCCCCCCCCGTTTTGAACAGCTATCGATGTCCCCATTTAATCCACCAGCGACTTTTTTTTAAAGTGCTACTTCTTTTGATAGGATTTAGACAATTTATCTTTAAGTTTTTCAGAATTTACCTGAAACCCTGAAGAAACAATTCTATATTCCCAAAATCAAGATGGCTTAGTTAAAGTCAATTCAGTAAAAAGTGAAAATCGATCAGAAAAGTTGAAAGTTCTTAACAAAAGAATAAGTCGACAAACATGTCAAGAAATAGATTAAATCTGATACTGCCAGTTCTAATCATTAAGAAATTGTAAGTCCATATTTGGCCCGCCGTCCTTGTTGTAAACGATGCTACCCTTCTTGGAAATGCTTGACAGAGGACCGCACCTCTTTTAACTGTAAATTTAAATATGCTCTTATTTGCAAAATAACTGCTTTTTATTTGCATTATAATAAAAATAATCTATAATTTTGTTTGATAAGTGTCATAAGTCTGAATATACGAAGAAAGTTTCATACGCTGTAATACATCCTACTTTAAACTCTAATCTTTATTGTTGCTCTCATTATGAAGTTGACTTTAAATTTTGTTCCTTTAAATTTTTAAAAACATACGTACAGTAAATAATAAAGTACTTAACATTCTGATTTGGTTCCTTCAATTTTACTAACATGTAAAAACAAAGAATCAGTGCTCCAAAATTTACTGGAAAATAAAAATAAAAAAATAAATAAATAATGAAATAAATTACATTCAATTTAGCACTAACAGAAATTTCTATATTCCGGTGATTCTTGAAATGATAATATTCAACTACCCATAAAAGCCAATATTGAATTACAAGTTTAAAAAACCCAAACGTAAATGAATTGTATGATCCATCACATTTAAATAAAAAAAAATTTAGTTTATCTTGTTCCAATACATAGTTCTTGATTGTAACATAAAACCTGGCAACGGGCACACAAAAATCAGCTTTAGGGGCCCAATATGGCACACAGACCGTAGGATAGGCTTTAGTGGCTAAGAACGCTCTAAAACTCAAAAGCATTTGTGATTACAAATTACATCCTAAAACATAAAAATATAAATGAAAAAGTTACTTATAAACTTACAATACCGGCATTCATGTCACTAAGTGAATCATCGCAACATCGTTCAGACTAGAGGCTTCTTTGAAATTCCAAGCGGAACACAACCACGAGCTGCCATCTTGATAAAATGAGACCACCATTCAATTCTGGTCACAAGTTACGTAGTTCTTTACATTTGCATACCACTAAACTCATAGAAATAATGTTGCATTAGTGAATAAATTTAGATGAAGGAAATTCAGGCGGCTAGAATGACATACTTTAAGACATGAATAAAAAAAATAGAAATATATTACAGGGCATTCCGTTTGTGTGCACAAATTGTAAGTTAAACATAATGGAATAATTGAAACATTTCAGAAAAAGAAAAAAAAACTCTAGAAAAATATGTCATTGCAGTTCAAGCTTTATGTAAATTTTCCCTAGAGAAAGGTTTTGTAAAACAATCAGCTACATTATTTTTAGTTTCAACAAATTGTATTCCAAATTCATTTTTATCAATCAAATTCCTTAGGAAATAGTACCCCACATCAATCTGCATAGTTCTGCAATTTCCTATTGCAGAACTAGAAAAATCGATTGCAACTAGATTGATTAATAGTACTCTGTACTGTGAAAATCTAAAATTCTGAACTCTTTTCGTAGCCAATTGATTTAAAATTCCTTTAACCCACATCCTTAGATTATTCACTAATTGAAATATACTCCGCTTCCATCCCCCCCATTGAAATCCGGTCGTCGTGATTCGAGGCGTAATCTGTAACAGAATGACAATGATTTATTATATTTACAGACAAAATTTAGATTTCAGGGATGGACAAACCTTTCAGGTTGTCTCACAAATCTCCTCTTTTACATCCGCATATAGATACGCATTGCAAACATCTACATGGAAATGGACTCAATGTAGCTTATACACAAAAATTCAAAAGAAAGCTTCAATCAAAGGAAAGGAAATTACTAGAGAGAACACTTGCGAAAAGTACCCCCCACCACCACCTGGTGGGTATTTAAAATTACCAGTCTGGTCTTGAAGCGCATTATTTCATTCTGCTTATTTGTTTTTAAATAAAAAAAAAACATCTGTACCCTTTTTTCTTTCTAAAACTTTCATTCAGTGGAACCAATACGTGAACGTTTTTTTCTCATATCACCTGAATTTCTTGAGCCATTCCGTTTTGCCAATTTTAAATCTCGGAAATGTTAGCTTCTAGCATACTTGAATTATCCCCCCTATCTTCATAAAAATCCTTCACTTTTCTTGAATTATCATCACAAGTGAAATTAAAATATTTTGTGTCATATTCAATGTTATTTTCAGACCAATAAACCTCGGCTTCACGATTCGGACTTTAGAACCGTCGTGTTAATAGAATAATACTTATCCCTGCATTCTTTATTTTGCCTTGGACTTTATTTAACCCATTTAATTCTCAACATGCTATTTTATGATTTTCAGGATATTCTTCTTCTACTTCAGATTTACTCAGTAGTGAAATAAAACTGTGTAACTCTGTTTCTCGTTCCTGGGGGGGGGGGGTTCGCCCAGAATTTATTTTCATCGAATTTAACATTCAGCGTTTCTGTCACTTCGCGATTTTTGAGATCCCAAATTCTGTAACCTTTCGTATGAAACGCATATCCTACCATGACTCCTTGTTGAGTTCTCATATCCAATTTGTTTATTTTCTGTTTTGGAAGTCCAATATACGAAATGCAGCCAAAAAAAACCCCGGGAGTGTTTAATAGATGGCTTTCTTCGCCCCAAATAGCTCAAAATAGGTTTTGTTTAATAGATGGCTTTCTTCCCCCAAAAAGCTCAAAAAAGGGTTTGGTTTTTCCTTTTAAAACCGCTCTAGTCCGTAAGCAGTGGAAGTACATAGCTGCTTCGGCTCAAAACTGCTGAGGCACATTCGATTAATTTAAAAGTTTCCATTCATTAATGTTAACTTATAGTGTTCTATGACGCTACTTTGTTAACTAGAGAATTTGTTGGTTTTTTCGATTCTTATGCTTTGGTCGCTAAGGTAAATTTCAAACCGGGAGTTCAGAAATTCATTTCCGTTATCAGAGCTTTGCCACATCTTATCTTTTGAAACCTGACAAAGTGTTCTTAAACCTCACTTTTCTTCTTAAAGAAATAAACTGGAGAGTTTCTTGAAAAATCGTCTATTATTGTGAAAATAATTCCCCCTCCCCCTTTAAAGGAACCCATCGTATTCAAATGCAAAAGATCTTACCGGGCGTTGGCTTGAATCTCCGTTACAGGTTTAAACGAAATTCTCCGATTTTTTCATTTTACACGGATAACAATCTGACATATTTTAACTTTTGATAAGCAGTGAAAGACGGTGAAGTACAGAATCATACATTTCATTATTTATAATATACTTTTTGTCTTCATCCTGAACATGTTGATGCCAAAATTTAAGACTCAAAGTGTTCTAAAACTTAAAATGTAAGGAAACTGATGAGTTTCAAGGTTATAAGAGTTTCAAATTCTACTGTAGTTCTCGAGCATCTACTTTTCTAAATGAGCATGTCCTTCAAAGCGAATAAAATATGACAAACAATGCATAATAATGTAAATATTCTACTTTAAATTTAAAAGCTGTAATTTTGACGAGAACGAAACACTGCCAGATCAGAAATGAAAAGCCGAAAATTTTAAAATATAGCCAGGCACTGCCTGAACTTAAGTATGTTGGGAAGACGTATAATCTCAATTTGCCAAATGGAACTTAAATATTTGCCCATTAATAAAATACTGGTGAATGCACACATTAAGTACGCACAATTAAGTACAATATCTAATGAAATTTGGTCATTCGAAAATTTAAAAATTGCAACATTACAATTATGTCCCCAAATTTGCCGAATAGCCAGACAAAATTTTCCCAATATGGCATTTTTGGGGAGGTCATAGAGACTTCCCGTGACCTCCAATCGAGTGCCTTTAAATATAGTTTCTAAAATTATTTTTACGTTTACAAGTTTCAATGGTACTAGTGCAATTTTCCTGAAGTAAAACTTTAATTTCCTGCTGACGCAAATATAAAACTTTTAAAACACAAGGATTTCGTGTTTGTATTTTAAGATGCTTATTTTTTAAGTTTTTTATTTATTTATTTTTTTTTTTTTTTGAGTTCTTTATTGATGATTTTTTTAATTATTATTATTTTATTTTCGACCGATAAGTATGAAAGCTGGCTTTAGATTTCAGAGAATTTTGAGTCGTTCAGACATCAGAGTATTGTATTTTCAGTGTCAAATTCTTCAACAAAAAATATCAGTAAATTGTATACTGTTTGCATGTCTCTCTGTCACGTTGTTATTTTATTTATTTACATTTTATTCATCGAATTATGTACAGAATATAAAAGCTACTGACGCTATAACGTAAAGTTTTTCAATAAAATGGTTAAATGGAAAATGTTAAAGAATTTAAAACTGAACATAAGAAAGAAAAAAAAAAGAGAAGAAAGAAGTCAATCGCGATATGCTAAAAATTTACTAGAGAATATAAAAATTTAAATTTTAAGTACGGACATAGTATATAACACAAAATGCAATTGTACACAAAGTTTAATGTTCTAATAACTTTAAATACGATCAAGAAAGGAATTGATTTATTTTTAAATAAAATTTGAGTTTCAGAAAATGTTTAAAAACTATCACACGTGCAGTAAAATATTCAGAATCTCAACAACTACTCAGATTTTTGCTAGAAAGCAATCGCTGCAACTTAGCAACTATAAGAAATTGCAAAGTCAGCACAACGAATATTGGGATACGAATTGCAATTTCAAAATAAACTGTTATTTTACATACATTCTCGATGATAAAGAAAACTATATTTTGTGGAAAAGGGAATGAATAATATAACCAGCACTTACCTTTAACTTGGATTACAGTTGAGCAGTCCTGCCGCAGCACACCCGAATCATCAAAAAACATGGCTGCCAATATCATGAATTCATTAGTTTCTGTTCCCGTATGAAAGAAACACCTTTTGCGCAATCTAAAATATTTTTGCAGTTTTTCTCTGTTATTTGGCAGAGCAGTATTAAACTGTAGGAAAAAGCAGTATATTACTATAAAAACCACAATTATTTTTTGCAGTGTAGTAATGGTATAGAAGTAGCAAAGATCTAATTCAACGAACAGACGAACACAATATTAAAATGAATACGATCATAGTTTAGTAAAAAATGATGATAACGTTTAATTTGCGAATTTGACGAACATAATATCAAAAAAAAAAAAAAAGAAAGAAAGAAAGAAAATGTAGGTGAGACCGGGGTTAGTTGTTACAATTGTTTGCAATATTTTTTTACACTAAACTATTTCAAGTATTTACACGTGTGAAACGTTAAAATGCTACTAGATTGATTAACATTCATAAAATATTTTTTTTAAATGATTAAAAGCCACTACTCCAAAATATTTCAAGATTTTTGAATAGATGTAGATTGTAACAACTTACCCTACCACGGGGCATGTTGTTACACTATATGAGATTAGTTGTTACATGAGATATATTTTAGTAATAAAATGAATTTTACACATTTTTAGGTTTATTTTGTAATAATTTTAAGAACACTTAACCACGTTAACAATCAAAAACTTCTTTGTTTTACATATTTACTTCATTAATGACTTATTCTGATAAACTATCATCATCACATTCAATATCCGCGCGCGCGCGCGCAATTTACAGTTTTTACAAGCATATAATTTATCAAACTTAGCAGATCGGTCATGTGTCCATTTGTCACAATTACGACATTGAAACCATTTAATTGTTTTTTTTTTTTTTGGATTCTGAGTACGGTTTAGTACACTCTATGCAGAATCAGTCTTCATCATCTTCATCCGAGGGACGCACTATTTGGACGCACCTTTTTGCACTTTGTTGTCTTTATGTCTGTTGATTTCTTCTCTGTTAGAGACAATTTCCGTTTCACAGAAGAAAAATTACTTCCAGACCCAAAAAAGAAACGTTTTCCTTGAGCACTCTCCCTGCTACTGACTGCAAGCACTCCAGTGACCGTCAGGGAATGCAGATGGGTGAGTTCTATCATCTAGTGCAAGAAAAGTCAGTTTCTCCAGGCGGTTAATTTTAAATTCGTATGTAACAACTTACCCCATGTAACGACTAACCCCATTCTCCCCTATACATGTAAATGATATTTTAGTCATTGAGAAAACTCATTGGCATTTTTAGAACAATATTTACTTATTGTAGCTGTCGCAATTGTATATTGTCATTTTTATAAGCTTTTAGCATATAAAATTGGAACATTCATGTGTGGTTCCCTTGAAAAATAATCAAAACGAACAAGAGAAAGGCAACTTTCTACTTTAAACACAAGTACGTCACTGAATGGACCTTGAAAAAGGAGTAAATAATGCCTAGATGTTTTTTAAGTGACTATTCTGAAATTTATAGCTGCTTTTTTGCTGAGTAGCGTACTCAGCACGCCGTCCGTGTTCTTAAAGATTAAGCAAATTCATTTTTTTATAAATAGACTTTTCAATCAGTTTAATATTTTATACATTGTAATTTAATTTACCATTTTTGTATATAAAACTAAAATGCTTGTTTGTTAAGTATGTATTACTTACGCTACTATATCACTCGATTTTTTTTTGTTGTCGCATCATAGGTTAAAACAGAAAATATTAAAATAACAATTAAAAAAAATAGTTTAAAAAACTGAAACCCTACTACGGCAAAAAGCACTAAATGGAAGGAAACAAGGTAGATGCTGTTTGACATCATCGTATTGTTAAGTAAAACAAAGATTTGATGTGTTAGAAATTAATTTTTATATTGATTCTATTGAGATCCTCTGTCAATTCCACATTAATAACATTCTAACTCAATTCAAATGCCATAGTCATGCGTTGACAAGCACAAAAGTCTTTTAAATAAAAATAAAAAACTGTGTCGTTGACACCGCACGACTATGGCAGCTGAATTGAATTATAATGTTATTGATGTGGAAACGACAGAGGATTTCAATTCAACTAAATGACAGAAATATATAACTTATCAAATAACTTGTTTTACTCAATAAGCCGATGATATCAAACAGCACCTACCTTGTTAACGTGTATACACTTCGCATTTACACCAGTGTTAACGTAAAAAAAACCAAGCAAAAAAAGTGTAACTATCCCGATAGAAAACAGAACCTTTCTCCAGAAAACCTTTAAATAAAGCAAGTATTATTCGGTAGTGATTCCATTTTTTTTATTAAAATGAAATGATTTTACATTGCGAAATGCTTTTGAATTTGTTCTCTTTTAGAATTTGATATTGCCTTTCTTTTACAATTGAAATAAATATTGCGTTACCAAGTACTAAAAATAAATCGTTCATTTTTAGAAAAGAGCATTATACATAAAAGCAATTACAACTCGAACCATCAGAATTACTACTGAAGTTACAATCAATTTAAATAAATAGCATTTCTCTGAAATTAAAGCATTAAATTAAAAACGCAATATTCCAGTGATAGGTAAATTACGATAAATTTAATTTAGGTTCCTTATTCATTGCATTTTCAGATATTAATCATTTTTGAGTTTAATTTCTTTTTTTAATCTTGAGTTAGCGAGTAAATTTAATTTATGAAATGAAAATAAGTTTAAAATATGAAAGCATATTTCGAAAGCCAACATTGTCTTTCTTGTAAAATAGCCCGGTTTTTCTCAAATAATATTTATTGTTGTGAAAATGATACCCTAACAATAAGAAAGCAAACCAAAAGATGTATTTTTATTTTTCAAAACACATGCAATCATTATTTGTTACTGAAAGATAAAATAGTATGAAAAGGTATTGTATTGTTAAATTAAATTAGCATAAATGTTTTAATTGATCATAAGTGTAGGAAGTTAAACAAAGAAAAAAATAAAGCCTTTCATATGTTTGGACGCTAATTTATTCCCAAATAATGTGTTTGAGTGATTAAAGATCATTTATTCTTTTGTTTTAAAACGGAATACTCAGAACTTATGGATATGATAGTTGAATAAATTTGAACCTTTAAATAATCAAAAGAAAGAGAGAGAGAGAGAGCAATAGATAGAGTTGCTATCGGAAATTTGATATTGGCACGTAATGTAAATGCTGCAAATATTGTAAATTAATTTGGTTTCGTCATTATCCGATAAGAAAAATATTAATGAAAAATCTAAAATAATACAAAATCTTGGTTAAAGCTGTAAAATGTCTTACCAATCGCTATGTTACTAACTCCTTTCTGGCGGAAATTGTCTTTTTATTCCTGTGTGGTATAAACATGGAAACAAAGTTGTTTTTCTCCCCCACATCATTTTTCATACTATCATAAAATGGTAAATATTGTTTCAAAAATGTATTTTTAACGCAGTAAATGAAAAAGATTATATTCGTGTCCTCTTTTCATAAATCTGTATAAATATTATGTTTTAATCTTGAACAAACATTAACATGACGTCATCATTCAAAACAATCGTTTTTTTTCTGGTTTTTAAGCAATAAAATCTTTAATCTGTTTTTTAATATTTTTTTCAAACTCTACCACAAGCGATATAATGCACTGGTGGATAAATGCTAAAGACGGATGGCAATAGCAGTGTTAGCAACCACAAAAAGGAAGGCAATGAAATATGGAAATTAGCATTAGTTCGGGACACAGTAAGGCAAGTTGTGAGTATGCAAATTTTAGACTCACGACGTTGCTGGTTACGTGCTGGCGCTGATAAGCGATATAAAAGATTGGGCGTGTGATGACCATTGTTGTTCAAAAGCAAAGTTTGACGGGAAAGAATCAATTGACGAACTAGCATTTTTCGGAATGTTTTCCCGACATCCATTAGATGATTTCATGGGTGGCAGTAAGGTTGGTAAAATCAAAGAAGGGCAGAAAAATGTAGATAATGCCAGGGGGGTTGACGTGAGCTACAGGGTTGTGTCTAGAATTTGGAAAGCATTTCAAACAAATTGAATGGGTAGCAAATGTCACAGGAGAGATCGTGTAGACAAGACAACGTCAGCAGAAGATTGGTACTCAGTTCTAGCAACGAAAAGGAACCAGTGCAACACAGCTACTGAGGTAGCAAAGCTGTTTCTTGCTGCTACTAGCAAGCAAATATCCTGAAAAACTGTAGCCAGACGTTTGAATTCAGTAAGACGGTACGCCCGTCAGCTTGTTTTGTGCATCCCATTGTCTACAAGTCAGTGTTTTGTTCGTTTGTAATGATGTCTTCAGCATTGCATTTGGAGAGAAGTCAACTGGGCTTGTGTACTATTCTCAGATGAAAGCAGGCTCAGTCTCCCGTCTAATTGTGGAAGACAACTAACCGGGCATGACAGTGGTACAGCATACAAGCTGGCAAACATAAAAGAAAAGGACTAGTATCCTACAAGTTGTGTCATGGTATATGTGAGATTATGATTAATGGCCGTACGTCGCTCGTGTGCTTCCAAACAAGGCTATGAGGGCTAGTGATACATTAATGTTGTTCTACTGCCTCATGTTCACGTGCTCTGCTGCTGTGGGCGAAAAATTCGTTTTCATGGATGGCAACGTAACAATTCATTAACAGTCGGCGTCCAGGAGTATCGAGCTCACTCAAAATATTCAACTTATAGGATGGCCAGCACGTTCAATAGTTCTGAATTATATCGAAAATGTTTGGGATGCTTTGAGGAGCAGTCTTGCTGGCCGACAACGCCCTCCAATAAGCAAAGACAGTTATCCGTGACTGACAGAAGAATGGGATAAATTACCCTAACAGCTGCTGGATAATGTTATTTAACGCATCACATGACGTGTGGAAACTTGCATTACTCTCCATGGTAGCCATATCCCACATTGGTATTTTACGCCGGAACGCCTGGGGGTGGTAATTACATTTATTCACTTTTGCGTATTCATTCGAAAATGACCATTTCGTTCTTTGAACTTTTTTTAACGCCTTTTTAAATTCAGAGCACAATAAATTATCGTCATTGCAATATTTTAGTGTTCTGGCATATTTTTTTTTTCATTTGGCATCAAATTACACGTATTTTTACGCGCTACACAGCCCATTCGAATTCGTTCTTAGCAATTGTCCACCAGTGTAATGATTATACAAACAATAAAAAAATGTTTCCTTTAATGGGTAAAGTGTTTTAGCGTTTGAAATATGGTGTCACTGTGTAAGCTAACGCATTTATAAATCTAGGAATTAAATCTATTTGAAATAATTCATTGGTTCGAACCTTTTACAAATCGTGATAAAAATTCGTATAGACATCATTCATAAGCAATGCTTAAAGTAAATGGAACATACCGACATCCTGTTTATCACATCCATAGACTAATGTTTCGTCTTTATTATGAACTCAACAGTCAGGAATACCGAAAAATCGGGCTTGAGGCAGATGCATTTTGAAGCAGAGAGTACGAGCAAACTGATAGCTAAAGAAAATTTTGGCTTAGGGCGGTAACTTACTGATTAATACTTAGTTTAAATACTTTATAGGAAATGAAACAAGTAAAAAACATATCTAATAACGAGTATTTTATTTAAATATTTCCAAAATTCTATTCATTAACATTTTATATGAATTTTTTGGTTTATCTCCTGTTATTAATTTATAAATGTTGACTGAAACATATTATCATCGACAGCGAGTAGTATCTGTCTATTGAGTAACGCGTCTTTCTAAGAATACTCTGTGACTTGATCCCAAGGCATTTATCTCATCCCAAATTGAAGTTTCAGTCTTCAATTTTATCTCTTAAGGCTTTAGGATAAGGAATTCAGCAATCTAATTAAACGCAATCTACATCTTTATTCAGATACAGAAAGATTTAGTCTGGTCACGCTGTTAAAGCTGTCTGGCAAACTAAATATTATGCTAAATCATTGAAGGGGAGGATTGCCAAAAATATTTCCTCTAAGGATGCATCAACGTTTCAAAGGTTGTTGAATATATTGCGGAAACATATTTTTGGATTTTGAGCTTTGCGTATTTCAGACTAAATGTCGGATGTAATTTTGTTAAATCAGTTGCATTCTTAAATCTGTATCACATGAGTAAATATGATTTTGTAACCAGAAATCGTCAATGAAAAATCGGTGAACCCCACTCTACTTCTCTTTACATCTATTAAATAATCGATATAATTTAATGACTTAAAAGAGTGGCAGCTTGCTCTCATGTACTCGGGATAGAAGAACTATTTCTTAATTTGATAGCTTTTTAAACATATCTTAGTGCGTTAAACGCAGTGTTGGGTACTTATCCACGGTGCGTCACTTGGTTCATTTTAAATAATGACGATAATTTCTCATTTTGCTAATTGCGGTCAAGTTTGGCCAAAGCTACATAGGATGTTTGGTACATACTTTTTTGGTGATATCATGTGAGGTTTTTTTTTCTTTTTTGCCTTTTTAATAGACGTTCAAACCAAATATCACTTAGGGCAAAACTGAAAAGTCCGTTAAACTATGTTAAAAAAAAACCATCAAACAATTTTAATAAAGGAAATAATTTAATTTTGACGTCTTAAATTCAAATTATGTTTTTCGCTGCCACGAACTGTGATAGGAACTTACTCGTTAGGTTTCTTGTTTCTGCAAATGTAATGGAATGGGAAGGGCGAAGAAATTTTCTCCCGTTAAAATTATGACAGGTAATTTTTTTGGAATAGGTAATACGAAGCATATTCATTAAACAAGAAATAATTATTAGTTTACAGTAATATAAATAATTATTTAATGGTCGATATCTACTAGTACACTAACCATACAGATTATTTACAGCGTATAACGTTATGTATTTTTTTCTTACCAATCTTAATGATTAAATTAGTAGCCTGGAAATTTTCTACTTGATGAAGATTTTCTCTTTCAGTTCATCTGCATAGGTGGTTTTCTCTGGAAAAACGTAATTTTACACAAAAAACAATATTTTTATAAAATAAGCCGTTAAGTAACTAACGAGCCATCCCTAAACATGAAAATTTTGAATCAATTTAAAAAAAAAAAGAAAACCATAAAACCAAATGCTGAATATACACATGGAGTCATTAACATCAAAAGTCTCACAAAAAGATTTGATCAGAAAAATATGAGAAAAGATGGTGATGACGTCAAAGTTATTTTTCTATTTTAACTAAGGTAGAGAGAGACTATAAGTCAAGTGATGTTGTTTTAACGGAAAAGAATCGCTAATTGCACTTTCAAAAAGGTGATGACTTTTTTAGCGTATTTGATCTCAAATTGCTGAAAAACTGGTTGGGAAGTATATCAATAACAAAAGAACAATATAATAGCGCCTTAACAAGAAAGTACTTTAAATAATTAAACCCGTAGTTTGTCGCAAACCAATGGAAAAAAAGTGACTTATAGCGATTTTTTTTTTTTTCAAATAATCGTTTCTTGTCGCCAATCAGAAAATGCTGTAATTAGAGTCAGTCAATTGCAGTTAATTGTGGTAGTCTAACAATAACAAAACGACCCGGTGTTGAGATCTTAAAATCTTCTAGTTCGAAAGAAATTTATGTAAGAAGCCGGAGCTTTAAAACACCTTCAATGTTTCTATAAAGGTATTACAATTTTTCCAAAGGTTATTTTATGTAACCATTATGGTTTTAACCATTACTGTTTTGATGAACCATTACTGTTACCAGTGTAAGGTACTTTGCTTGGAAAAAATCCTTTGAATAGATTCGTTTATTAAATTAAAATCAAAGATATATCAAGAATTTTTTTTTTACCATTTTTGGGTAGCTTAATTTAGGTGTCTGCATCTATATAACGTTATCGTGATAAGCCACAATGTTAACGTATGTACACTCCTGATTGTGAAAATTACAACACCACGAAAGACTTACGCGAATGAGCTGAAAATTGGAGGAAATGTGAAAAAGGGCATGATATGCAAATGATTAGAATTGCAGACCGGTAGCGCAGGCGTTTGCTGAGTAGCGCCCTCTGAACGACGGATCGAACCGAATATAAATAGACGGCTGTAGCGAGGCGTGTATGATTATCGGTGGTTTTATGTTAGTGTAAACGTTTACTGAATCTTTACTATGCCTCTTCGACGAAAGA
This sequence comes from Uloborus diversus, assembly GCF_026930045.1. Lineage (NCBI taxonomy): Eukaryota > Metazoa > Arthropoda > Arachnida > Araneae > Uloboridae > Uloborus > Uloborus diversus. The sequence goes on along the minus strand of NC_072734.1, from coordinate 147,151,761 downwards.
AAGCGAAATTTGAGCAAATTTCGGAGTTTGAACGGGGCAGAACGGTCGGGCTTCGTGAAGCTGGATTGTCTTATAGTGCAGTAGCCGCTCGTGTGCAGCGTAACAGCAGCACAATCATGCGTTTTTGGAAGCAGTGGACGGACGAGGGTCGGACAGCTCGGAAATCCGGGAGTGGACTCCGAAATGTGACGTCAGCTCACGATGACAGATACCTGTGCATGTGGCACTGACGGACCGCACAGCTTCTTCTAGACAATTGGCAGCACAGTGGTCAACAGCTACAGGTGTTTCATCAATTCGGGGACGTCTGCTGCATCGTGGGCTGCGCGCAAGGATTCCTTTATACAGGATTCCTCTCCCGCAAAACCATCGCCGCCTTTGGCTACAATGGGCCAATGTGCATAGGAGCTGGCGTGCTGATTGGCAGCAGGTCGTCTTTTCTGACGAACCCCGCTTCAGTTTGTGTCACCATGATGGTCGAATTCGTGTCAGGCACTATGCCGGTGTACGGCATACTCCGGAGTGCATTATCGAACGCCTCAGTGGACGAACACCCGGAGTTATGGTCTGGGGTGCCATAACATATCATGGACGATCAAAATTGCTACGAATTGTGGGCAATTAGAACAGTACCGATAGATACACGAAGTTTTACAGCCCCAAGCTATTCCTTTCCTGCAAGGATTGCCAGGGGCTGTATTCCAGCAGGATAATGCCCGTCCACATGTCGCCAGGACTGTCAAATCCTACCTTGATTCGCAGCAGGTACAGCTTCTTCATTGGCCTGCATATTCCCCGGATAGGTCACCCATTGAACATGTGTGGGATTTCGTAGGGCGGCGTCTCGCTCGTGATCCTCGTCCTGTTGCTTCGACAGGCGAACTTTGGTTGCGCATACAAACAATATGGAATACTCTTCCGCAGGCAGATGTTCAAACTTTGTTTCACTCCCTGACGAGTCGTGTAGCAGCTCATATTGCGACGCGTGTTGGCCACACAAAATACTAATTTCTATCTATTTTTATTGTTTGTTTGGTTTGAAAATGCAATCATTTATTTGTACCATTACCACTCAACTGTGTGTTAAATTTCATTCAACTATGATGCTTCCTTCATGATGTTGCAATTTTCACAAACAGGAGTGTATATTAACTCAGTAACTGCAACTACCATTAAAAATTACGTATGCGAGAAAACAACTTTCTTCTTTTAATGCTAACTAAACTAAAGAACTAACTAAAGTAACTAAATAATTTTTAAAATAAGATTTATTTAGAATACAAGAATTTTCTCCTCGAGTAACTCGCAAAAAAATTTTTCACGGCAAAAGTAACTAACGTAAGGTACTTATTAAAAACTATGTGAATAATTTTTGTGCGATGCGTTGATTATAGAATGAATACACATCGATACTCTTGGAGTGGTAAAATCATGCATTTCTGCAGTTCTTGAACTAAAATGTGTCTTCTGTAGCAGTGAAAGAAGCTTTACTTTAATATTTCGATCTAATTTTCGTGTGCCACATTTCAATTCTCGTATTTTGAGTTTACTTAAAGATTCCTTTAATTTCACTTAAATTATTTCCAACATAAAACTTTGATGATCTTATAGCTCCGAAAACCTTTCGTAAAAGTACTTCAGGCGAAATTATTTCCCCACAGAATATTTCCTGAAGCAATCAACTTAGTAACATTTGCTCTGAAAATAAATCCTTTTAATAACTGAACACATTTTTACCAAGATATTTTGCGCCTTAATGAACATAACCTTTTATAAATAACTTAAGTAATATTTTATATCAAGTGGTTTGTAAGTAACTTGTGAAAATTCTCATTTATTTGTAATAAATGTGTAAGGTAAATCCAAGTCTATTGGGTATTAGCGTAAATCTTATTAATGTTTCAGCATTAGTGTATATGGTTAAAATTAACATCAAGAGCGTTTTACTTTAAATATCTATAGCTATGTATATATGTAAAAAATATCTATGTAAATTTTGAATTTCTAAATATTATTTTTAAAAACAATTTTTTATTAAACTGCCTATTTTTAAAATGATGTTTTTACCATTTTTCGTATCTAATGTTAAGCAGACAGTGCTGGATTCGTGAAAGTTTTAACATTCATTACACTCGACTTGTCTACACGTCTGGAGGTATACTGAATTCCACTTTTCAAAAGTTTTTGGATAATGTCAGGATGTGAATGAAAACAATTTGGGATCAACAAGGATTGGGTAAACAAAGAATTTTTTTACACATTTGCACCCCAAGGGAGTGAATACTGATGAGTTTTTGACTCCAATCGCTTCAAATGAGTTGATAAATCAAGCGTTATAGAGCAAGAGCTTCTGAACGATAAAGCTACGTTATAGCATAAGTGGGACTTCTATAGTGGAGGAGCCGACGCATCCGTCACTTCGGAACAAACTTGATCCAGTGCATCGTAGTGATAGCATTGCTGCAGATGTTTACATTTCTTTAGCATGTCTTAAATTGAGTCAAATGGGTGGTTGTTCGGCTATTAATTGTGTAAACAGCTCCAAGAAAGGATTTCAGCTCTTTAGATTTCCAGCAGATGCAGAAAGAAGAAAGAAATGGATAAATAATAGCCCGCGAAGTGACTGACAGCCTGGAGACGACGCCAACTGTTTCCAAAATTTCGCCAATGTTCACCTTCGCTCTCCTACTCTCTCGTTTCCTGTTTGGCGAAAGATTGCCAATAAAGGTAGCTTTCCCTGTTGCACGCTTGCTCCGGAATGGCGGATGCCCCGGCCTCTCCAGTTATTGGGATTCTAAGATAAGAGCCCAAAATTTATCTGCGTAAGTGCCTCATAGCAGGTAAGAAAGTTTCGCTATTATTTAAGCTGTGTCGCGCTGGCTTCGACATGAAATAGATCGAAAATGTTGCGTCAAAAACTGAATTATTTCATGCTAAGTAACCTCGTAATCTCTACCCGACCACTTCCGATTGGAACGAAATTTTAAAGAAGAGCAAACATGGCCTTTGAAACTAACCTACACAAATTTTCAGCTTCCAAGACCGAAATCCTTTGCAACTAGAATCGATTTGAAAAAAATTAAAAAAAAAAGGCGGATCAGCTTTATGAAACGAACTGCAATGTTTAGCACAGTTCTCCCATTGGAGGCTATTTTGGATCTCATTTTTTTCTTTTTGAGGTATCCTAGGTCCTTATGATTTGTGTCTTGGAAGATGAAAAAGTTGCATAGCTTCGTTTCAAAGGCATCTCTACACCTCTGTATAACGATCTCCAAATCGAAGATGGTTGGATGGGGACTACCAGATCAGGTGACAGGGATTGAATTTATGCTATTTAGCTTTTGAAGCTATTTTACGCGCTTTTGCTACCTGTTTCCTGCCGAAGCTCAGCTTAAATAATCGCGAACCTTTCTTGCCTGCTGTGATGTTCTTACGCAGAAAACTTTATGCCTTTCTTCAATGACGTAGATCTGGCGCTCATGGGATGTTGGACCACTATTTTCGTTAAGCGTGATTGCTATACCTCAACAGGAAATACAAGGATTCCGCCAAAACATTTTCTATTAGAAAAGTTTAGAGGGTATACCTCCTGGTTTAACTTTTGTGCCAATAGCTCTAGTGAAGTGCAGAAATCAAAAGTTTACGTCGTTAATATTGAGAGTTATACATTATTAAGTAGTGCAGGGTTGCAAACAAAAATTAGTGTGCAGAAAAACTCTAAAGGTGACAAGGTTAAGTTATCTTTGGCACCATTCTATTCAAGCTTTTCCCCGTTAATTATCACCATTTTATATCAAAAGTTATGCGAGGCTTCCAACAAAACTTGATTTACAAGTAGACAAAATGTAAGGAATCTAATTAATGAAGTTTTGCACACTTACAGCCTGAGTAAAAACTTTAAGGCCAGTATAATTTTCTTTGAAAAAAGGAAAATTAAATTAAAGGGATTTTAATATTATTGAATTATTAATGTTCATTGGTAAGAAATAACCCAACAGACAGGATTTGTAAAGCATGCAATAACCAGAAAAGCAGTGGTTTATCCAAAGTTAGCATTTCAGCTTGAGTAAAAACTTTGAGGCCACTAGTATTTTTTAAAAAATGCAAGTACTTATACTGTAACAAATGTCACCTCAGTTGACAAGATTTTGGAAACCCTTCAACTTGCAGTTTTGTGATTAATTTCTTCAAAGTTTTTATTCCACTTGTGACGAGATCGTGAGTTAAACAGTTAACTGTTCAAGAAAGAGAGCAGATTGAAGCTTTTTCTTCAACAAGGATAAATAGGCGTACTATTGCGAAAAAATAGGAAGATCGAAGACTGAAGTCAACATTTTTGTTTGATTTGAACACTATTAGGGTAAAAACAAAACCCGTGAAAACTTAAAGCTTTGTCCTCGCGTCATGGAAGAAGAGTTTGGAAACTTACATTACCTAAAAAGTACTCAACAAGGAAACTTGTTCAGACGATAGGTTTAAATGTTTGTCAAAAATTATATATAACACAATTAGAAGGTGTAGAAGTTTTATTAATGCTGCAAAATTGCATAAACCTCAGTTATTAAAAATGCACAATATAGAGCGTTTCAATTTTAGCTAGGAAATCATGACCTGGGATAACCAATGGATACAAATGATTTTTTCTAACGGAAAGAAGTGGAGTTTGGATGGACCAAACGGATGGAAGTACTATTGGCATGATTTAAGAAAAGAAAAAAAATATTCTACTAGTGCCAATTAGATGGAGGCTCTGTCAGAACTTGTGAGCACTTTGCTTACAATGGTGTGTGCTCAGTTGCGTTTGTTTCAGCTAAAATGAACTCACAAGCATATCAAAATGTCCTTCCAAGTCGTCTTTTAACAAATGCCAAATTTATTGCTTGAGAAAATTTAAAATATCAGCAAAACGATGCATCTATCTATCCGAGTAACAGTGCAAAAAGTAGACTCCAAGTAAACAATGTTGAAACTTTGAAATACCAACTAAGTCTCCAGATCTTAACCCAATAGAGAATTTATTGGGTGACTTAGCAAGAGGAGTTTATGCAAAGGAGAGACATTTTACTTCATCAATAGAGCTGAAATCTACTATCGAAGATGAATGGTAAAAAATACATCCCGAATTTTGTCAAAAACTAGTTTAATTCATGAAAACAAGAATATTTGAAGTAATTTGAAGGAATGGCTCTCACACAAGCTTATAATTATTTGAATTTTTGTCCTCATATGCTTTTTTCTATGTTGGCCTTAAAGATTTTACTCAGGTTCAAATATTGATCTCTAATATTTTCTGATAATGAAACACTTACAATTAAATTTTTTTGTCTTTTTTACTTGTATTTAAGGTTAATAATTATCATTCATATGACTTTTCGATTCTAAGATTAAGGTGTGTCGAATTTCTCAAAAAAGTGCAAAGTTTTTACTCAGACTGTAGTGTTGCACACGTTTTCCGCACTGTAAAAAAAAACTGTAAATTTTGAAGAAGTTATCCGTATTTTTTACAGAAAAAAACTGTTCGTAATAAAATACAGGATTTCTCTGTTTTTTTGAATCTGTAACCGGTTATACTTTGTTTTTCTTCGAATCTTCGAAATTTCGCCCGCGTGTTTGGATTTTGGTTATCGTGCTCGAGTTTTTGATCTTATATTTATTTAAAGCGAGTAAGTCTTAAATCGTTTGCAACTTCCATTTCATTGCATCCTAATCAATATTTTATTATTATGTTTTTTTGTCATCTGTTACAGAGGCATATTCGGAAATTTACCTTTGTATACATGTATTTCGTAGTAGTATAGTAAATATTGAAATGGATTTATGAAAGTATAGTTTCATTTTTTAATCTTCATAAAATGATAAATCAGCTTGAATAAATAATAAAAATACGGAAGATTTCTGTAAAATAAACGGAAGAAAACTGGCGTCCTGGCTGACAGTTTTTTTCTGTAAATTTTACGGATTTTTTTTACAGTGCGGTGTAGTCTAAATTAAAAACGAACCATTTAATAATGAAACCCATTTATTCATTTTAAAATTCTTCAGACATGCAATTAAAAAAACTGAAGTAATATTACCTACATAACAGTGTGGAACTAATTAAAAAAAAATTTGACACCACACTTTTAAAAAGTTTCAATGAATTGCATTTATTTTACCTGTTGATAAATTTTCAAAAACGTGTAGTGTAATGAACAAAACCTATTTTGAAAAAAATGTGTACACGTGTTGAACAGTACTTCACTAACTGTTTTAGTAATTTAAATATGCATAAAAAAATATTCACAACAATTATAAAATCTGTAAAAAAACAAAAAAAAAGTTCTGACTTGTAAGTTTGAAATTACTTAAGTTGAACTAATCTGGAAAAATTGTAAATAAACTGAAAATAGTCATTTCATTTTTCAGTCCTTCAAAAATATCTTCTACATCTTATTCACTCAAAACTAGGTAAATTACTACCATTATATTAAATATTTTGCAATTCTAATACTTCAATAATATATTTTGTCAAATAGTAGTAAGTCTTTAATATATGTCAATTATTGCAACAGAGTTGCACATGTTTAAAAGTAATGGTTTATATCTTTAACTGTGCATTATTAACTAGTACATAAACTATTCTATAAATAAAATGAAATTCTCTATACAGCGTGCGTGTGTGAAGTACAGCTAATTTCACGCCTGAACAAGCTTTTCCATAGTAGAAGTAGGGAAGGAAATATTGGAATTAGGGACCAATTTCCTTAGAATTTCGATCCATGACGCAATATATCGAGACAGTAGCAAGGAAATACTATATCTCAAAGAATGGAAAGAAAAGTCATAGAAGCTGAAAATGAATACATCAAGCAAAACTGAGCTGAGCTACTTTCGAGTATTAAAAATGAAATTTCTTCAGGGAATATAGAAACAGTTTTCACTTTTTTTGTGATTCATGCAAAGATTTAACTATTAGAGTTTTTTGGTGCAAATTATGTACAAATTGCGACCAGACGAACAATTGAATAGCATTTGCATTACGGATGATATTGTTTTATAAATCATGCCAGAAGGTATAGTTACGAAAAGTTACCTAATAGATTCAAGCTTAGGAAACACAATAAGTTGAGCATATTTAGTTTTATACAAAAAAAAAAAAAAAAAAAAAAGACCTGTGACCCGCTTCATCCAATCAACTCTAATTTGAATTCTGAAACTTAATCCAAATTATGGTTTTCGCAATCACGAGTTGCGACAAGACCCTACTCATTGGAGTCATTGTTTCTTGAAACGCCCCCCTTCTCCCAAGAATATCCCTCCTCCTAGGTGGTTACGTGTGTGTAGTTGAGTATGTGTGTGTAGGCTTATGTGTGTGCACGTAGGCGTGTGTATGTGTGTAAAGGCGCGCACGTGTGTGTGTGTGTGTATGTGTATGAGCATGCGTGTGTAGGACATGGACGCCACCACCCAGCAGAAGTGGATTACGGGAGACTGCTCAGGACCAGAGGAGCCGTGCCGGTGGGTGGTGGTGCTACAGAGGCCCCTGGTCCAAGCTGAAAAAGAAACCACAACATCAAGACTGCCAATTGGGAACAATGAGCAATCGTGATTGCTCGAAAAAAAAATGCAAAGCACGATAATATTATGTTGAACACTGGAAGCAAAATTTAGTTTTTATGCTCTTTGCAAGTGATTTAATCAATGGCACAAATCATTTAATCTTATTATTTAGAATATAATTTTCCGAACTTTAATTATACATTATAATTTAAACTACAAAAGACAAACCAGCTAACGTATCATTATAACTATTTTGCGCGCATTGTATAACTTGAGAAAAAATAGTTTAAAATTGTATTGTGTAAAATATTGATTTTTTTTCATTTGTGCTACTATTGTCACTGTATCAAGAACTGAAATAGTGCTAAACAATGAGTGTGGTACATCTCCAGAAATATAAATATACAGTTTAAGAGCATTACTTTTAATTTAGTTTTTAATCAAAGTTATGTATGTGAATGCGACTTGAAAAAGTATGAACCCCACATGACGCTTCTTTACTTGCGATTCATATGCAACAAGCAATGTATCCCAAATTGTGCAATAATTTTATTTATTTTTTTAAATTTTATTAATTTTGTTATTTTTTGAATATTGGGCTCAGAGGAGTGAGTTTAATTAATCCAGTTCAGACCAGAAAAAAAATATATTAATTTGAATTTCTGGCATCTTGAATTCAAATTATGTTTTTCGCAATCACGAGTGTGTGTCCGTGTGTAGGCGTGCGTGTTTGTGTGTGTGGGGGGGTATGTGTATGTGCGTAGGCAGGTGTGTTTGTGTCTGTGTGCAGGCATGAGTTCGTGGGTAGTTGTGTGTATGAGTGTTTGTGTGTGTAGGCATATGTGTTTGTGTCTGTGTGCAGGCATGAATGTGTGGGTAGTTGTAAGTGTAGGTGTCTGTATGTATGCGTGTGTGTATGTGTTTGTGTATGTGTTTGTGTATGTGTGTAGGGGTATGTGTGTGTATGGTGGTGTTTGTGTATGTGTGTGTAGGCGTGTGTGTGTGTATGAGCGTGTAGGATATGGACACAACCTGGAGACGGTTTTCGCTAGAGGAGCAGCATCGTGAGGTCGGCCGACGGGTGGTGCTGGCAGAGGGTGGCGCCGGTGGGAAATAAAATGATAGCACGCCAAAAACAGTCAAATGAAAGCAATAAGCAATCGTGATTGCTCAAAAAAATGATATTCCGTCCAGAACTAAACGAGCCTGCTTCCCCGTACACCAGTATCGACTTTCTAGTATCTGATCAATATTCTCAAAATTTGCTAAATTCGCAAATTATTTCAAACATAATTTTTAATAACTTAAGCTGATTTCTAGAAATAAAATATGCCTTGCTCATCTAAAGAATTATATGCGTGAAAAATAAATAAACGTACAAATAACGTAGCAGCACCTTTTAAACAAAACAGCTAATCCGCTTTTTTCCATAAAAAATTTAACCGCTTTCAAAAAGAAAATATAATAATAAGCTTATTGAAAAAAATACATATAAAAAAAATCGTTGGTTTTTTCCCTGTTGCCGAAAAATAATTTTAAAAATAAATTAATGAGCTTTCAAAAAATAAATAAAAACAACTTAAAGAAAAAAAAAGTACTGTCAAAGAAAAAGAAAAAAAAAGTTCTCATATCTTTATGTAGAAACATAAAGAACTTCGAATTTCTCCACCAAAAACAAATTACATAAATTAAAACCTAGAGTGAAAACAAAAAGAAATCATATTAACAATAATTTTACAGTAAAAAACGTGTCTGCGGAGTCGGAGTCAATCGCATTTTAAGACAAAAGAGTCAGATTCGGGAGCCGAAGGTTTTTAAATCAAAAACTCGGAGTCGAAATCGGTAATTTTCCGTTTAAGTCCGCAGCTCTGCCAATGATTTCGGAGTCGAAGTCGGACGTATTGCGAGATAAAAGAGTCGGAGTCAAATTTTCAAGAGTCGGAGTCAGACATTTTCCCCTACAAAGTCAAAGTCGAAGTCGGGCATTTGGAGTCCGACTAATTTTCGGGCATATAAGTCGGAGTTGGAGTCAGGTGCATAAGTCGGAGTTGGAGTCAGGTGCCCGAAAATAATCGAAGTCGGAGTCGGGAGTTGCTCTTCAAGAGCTATTTTCAACAAAATTTGTTTGAAGTAAATCCGCCTTTAAGTTCGGAATCTATATTGACTTTCAGAATAATGAAATATGGGAATGAGGTGTCCTCGCCGAGATCTTAAGACCAAAAAAAAAACTTCGAATCTGGTTATTTACTCAATTATAAGAGAGGCTGGGGGGGGGGGGGAGGGCAGACACACAGACATATTTTCCCATCTTAATACCATACTTTCCAGTTATATATTCTTTCGATATTTATTTAGTTATTTTATTTTAATTATTGACTTTTTTTTTTTTTTTGCTTTTCACTATATTTTTAAGATGAATTTAGATTTTTTCATGTTTTTTCCCTCTTTATCTGAACTTAAGTGGGAAAGTAGGCTAAAAAGGGGGAGATAGTGTAAGACAAGCCGCTTGGAAAAAAGATCTTATTTAACGGCTTTTTAAATGTTTGCGAAAGTTGAGTTTCCCTCTGAGTTTCCAACATGCTGCAAATGTTCATGCTTTTGAACTTAAGACATTTTTAGACAATTCAAAGATTATTAATGTGAATATAATGCCTTCTTCCCCTCTAAATAAACGTAATGTCAATAAAACTGCTAAAACTAGAAGAAAAAAAAAAATGTTGTGCCATTCAGAAAAGGTCCGGTGGTCATCGGGGAAAACGTGGTCTTACTTGATTTCTGGGGATTATTTTACATAATAATCATTAAAACTTGTGGTGGCATTTTGAAGGCTTTTTTTTGTTTGCCTTGCTTAGTTATTTAGAGCCTCGCTACGCATCTGTTTAACAATCACAATTTTCTATAAATGAAGCGGAAGTTGCATCCATATTTCATTTATATTGAAATTCGCACCACTACTCCCAAAGTTTCACCATTTTGTAGTTAGGGCAAACCGAAACCGGCAGAATTGTGATCCGCAGATCCTAATCCCATCACTAAGAAGCTGCCAGGTTGAGTTTACTCCAACTATAGGTGATAACGATTGCTGAAAAAATTTGTTTTTTGAAAAATACAATGCATAAAAATGTTTTGACGGTTAAACTTATTCATACAATTTGATCAGGTTGAAATAATGACGAATATTCACAACCTTTTCCACTTTTCATGTACTTAATAGCTTCATGTTACCAAATAATTCATAATCTATCAAACCTTCATCATATTTCTTATTGAAAAAAAAATATTAATTGCAATACAGTTAATATATTGTATGCAGGTAATTATGTAAGATGGTGCCGAAGGCAAGATGCAGTAAATGCAGAAATGAGCTTCTGAAACATTTGAAAAAACGTGTTTTGGACTCGAAACTAAAGATAGGGAAATGTTAGAGTTTTTCATTTTTTTCCGTGCTTTATTTTCAGCAAAAATCAAATAAGCGAGCTTGTTCAATAAATTTTTAAAAATTCCAAAAAAAAAAAAAAAACCAAAAAAAAAAAAACACATAAAATAAATTTGAAGATACTGCTTTATACCTTCCCACGGCAGCAAGCAGCCGTGGGAAGGTATAAAGCAGTATCATATACAGACGTGCATTCATCCGTATTTTTTGTCAATTTTGAGAAGTTCTAGCAAAATTTGTGTACGTTTTACAATTGCTTTTAAAATATTTTTCAAATTACCTTACCCGTTTGCTAGATAATTTTGATAATTTATTTTAAGATTAGCACCAGCAGTTTTTGTTTGAAGCAGCTATTTCCATCACATTATTCGGTTGCACCAAAAAAAGTGCACTTAATTGGAAAGAGCAATTCTTTCCATCCACAAAAGCATCAACAACCCCTCTATTTATACACTTATCAAGAAAATTGGCAAATTTCAAATTCCTCCTATAAATTAGGCAGATGTCCTCAAAGTATTTAGGGATGTTAAATTTTTTTCGCGTTCAGTCGCATCAGAAAGTTCATCTCAAACAATCGTTGAATTATGGAAAAGACGGCCATTCTAAATAATAGTTTAAATGACGAGAAATGATTCCAGCTCTTGTACCATTATCGTGCATTATGCATCAGTTATTATTTTATGTTCCGCTAACTATTAAAATGAGTTTAAAATTAAATCTTAAAAAAGAATTGAATCAATCGCAGTCTTCCTTCTGCTAAGCAAGTTAGTGTGTTTAGTAGGGTGCGTCTTATTTTTAAAGATGTTATTTTTTCATGAGGCACCCTCTCATTTTGTTCCTTTGGATGAAAAAAAAATTCACATATCATAAAAATAAGAATTGAATAAAATTTAGAGGTTGCTACCGTTGCTTCAAAATTTGAAATCTATTTTTTTTTTTTTTTTTGCATCAATTATTATAATATTTATTTATGTTATTTTTTTGTCATTAATTTTAATAAGTAATAAATTAGATGACTTTGAAATTATTTCATATTTTATTAAATCATGTTAATTAACTGCAGCTACAATCAACTCTCAACCTCTTAACTAACTGTTGGTTAGGAACTCAAAGAAGCACAAGTTGTCAGTTAAGAACTCAAAAAGAAAATTAAAAGAGTTCTATTTCAATAATCAAAAACAAAATTATTGGAATCTATCATTAGATTATTTGCTTGACCTTGCTCTTGCTGATGATACTTTACGCAAAATTTCACTTCCAGGCGAGAAATTATTTCTAACTGAAAGAAAACTAACTAGGAGGACAAGGCGAAATTGGTTACAAATAAAGCTCTACTTAAAAAGGCAACAGAACTTGCGTGAAAAGAAGAAATTTTGAAAGAAAAAAATCATGAAGAATCTGAATCAACTGTAGCGAAAGTATTTTTTTTAAGCTCTGTTGTAACGGAATGTACTTTGACTGATTCTGAAGAACAAGAATTTGCAATAAAATTTATCTAGATTTGATCTTTTTTTTTGTTGAAAAGCATTTTCACTTACAAGAAAGACTTGCTTCAAGTAATTTTATCTGACATCTACGTGTCATTTCTGAAGAGACAAACTCCAAATTAGTCTCTTTCTTAAAGAAACCTAAAAGAACAACTCCTCCATGAAACACTGAACAGCATATGTTGTAGAACTAAAACCAAAGGAAAAAAATAGAGGATTTCATTATTAACATTTAGATTTTTCACCATAAAGGTCTTTTCATCAGGTTTTTTTTGAAGAGATATTATCAAATAGTTTGGATGATAAGTAGCAATCAGAAAAAGGCTTGTATATTTCACTTTACTAGAAACAAAGGGGAAGAAATTACAGTATTGGTGAACGGGTAAAAGACTGAAATTGTAAACCAATGATATGAATGGCGTACTGGAACTTTTGCAGGATTTTAGTTTGACATTATTACACAGCATAGAACCATGAAATGCTTATTGTTTTTTTGTATGCATAGGGAATAAGTATTTGGGTTATGTTTCTACCTTAACCAACCCAAATTCATGTTGATGTCAAATATTGCAATAGAAAATTGGAATATATTTTTACTCTATTTTTTCACAATGAATGAACGTAACTTTATTCGCTGGTAGCAACCTCTAAATTTTGTTCAAATTCTATGAAACTTTTAAGTTAGTGTTTTTTCACCAAAAGGAAGCAATTAAAGGGGTGCCTCATAAGAAGTTCAAAAAATTTTCAAAAAGTGCATTATAAGATGCACCCTATGTTTAGCTTTATGCTAATTAGTTTTTTCTTTTCTTTTTTTTTTTTTTTTTGCACAATAATAAATCTGATAATTTTAACTTAGAAGCTGCCAGAGCCATGTTATGAACTTGTGATTTGCATCTACACCTTGAAGTAAAAAATAAACAAAAAAAATCATATATTAACTAGCGAATGACAAATAATTTTGTTTCATAAATAAATATCTAAAAGAACTGATCATTTTCCGTTATTACTATTAGAATAAAACTCTACACCTGAAGTGTCTTTACACAAAAAATTGAAATTTTAGTGTCGCATTTATATTTTTTTTTTCTCGGACTCGAGTTCCTTTTGATTAAAAACTGCTCTTCTCATGTATTACAATTAATATATTTCTTCTGCAATTATGATAATCATTTTACCTATTTAGTTCAAAGCAAGAACTTAACTACTTACTCGTATTTAAACTATAAAATAATTTTAAACATATTTAGAAACAATGAATTATGTAAGTATCTGATCATAAGTTCTAAATACCAGTTTTTAAAAAAAAATACTGTTTATCAGAAGTTTTAAAGGTTAGTGCATTGCAGAAGAGCACATTAGAACGTGTTCCTAAAAAATGCAAAATCTGAAAAAGTTGCGGATGGGAAAATACTTTTACAACGTAATTTTAAAATTATTCGACTTTCCTAAGTTATTTGAAAGGTGCAAAAAACTTATATAACAGCATTCAAGTTGTAGAAGTTAATTTTTTTGGATGAAACTAGGTAATTTCAATTCGTAAAACTATGCTGCAATTATTCAAAATTTCCATTAAACTACCTCATCATTTTTTAAACTTTAAATTATGCTACTCTTGCAAGGATATGATACAAGAAAATTCAATCGGAACACACTGCTGCTTAATAAAACTTTAAATATTCGTTTAAAATTATTAAATACCGGCAGAAAAAGATCCCCGTAAAAAATTACCATAAACTGCCATTGTTTCGACATATTTTTCTATTTATGGCTATTGCACCCAAACCTGTTTTTGTGCGGTCTTTTTTTGTGCGATTTTTTCGTGCAGTTTATGAAAATTTCTCACAAATTGTGGTTGTTTCCTTCAGTCAAAAGTGCCACTTTTAGTCTCTGAAGTTAATAGAATAAGTAACATGAAAAAATAACATGAACCCAGAAAATACTTTCATTTTCCCAACAGTTATTTTTTAATTATTTTTTTAAAATGTCCGATTTTGAAAACAAGACGTGATCTTGATGACGTCACAACTGTTGTACTTTGGCGCATCTTTCTACCACATTTCCACGTTATGATAATCAAGAAGTGAATTAAAATTACGCTCTACGCTCGCTATCAACCATATCGTTTGCCAATACACGTGAGTAAAGATGCGAATTAAATATTTTTCTCTGTGAATGGCACTTCATCAATTGTGATGCCACGCGACAGAAACGTAAACAATGAAAGCGCACCGATTTAAGTTTTTTTTTTTTTTTTAAATATGAACTTGAACAAATTGTTTACAAAATGGTCAGATACTATATTTTTTAGCATGCTCTTTCAGAAAAAAATATTTTTAACATTTTGGAAACGACCCCACTGACTAACCTATCTTTAAAAAGAGTGCTTAATAGTGTAATTTTAGCGATTTTTATACAATTTTTTTATGCGGTCCTATCTAACGCACAAAAACAGGTTTGGGTGTACTTGCAAAATAACTGAAAATTATTTATGAAAACAATATATATGATGAAAAAGCGGTGCAAGAATAATTCTCTTACTAAATTTGTGGGTGCCATGCTGTAAATGCAACAAAAAGGCAATTTGGCCACAATAGTCAAACAACGGATTAACTGTCCCATCTGAAAGAGTATATTTTTAATGTCAAGTATTTTTGGTGAAATAAAATGGACACAGCTTATGTACCGTAAAGCAGCAATGCTTTACGGGGTTCAACACACGACACATGGAATGTTTCTTGTCAAGTTTTTTGATCCAATCTGAAAAAAAGAAACATTGACTTTAAATGGCCCTTAAAAGGGGGGAACCAGCTTAGGAGACAGAAATTTTAGTGTTTTTCGTCATTTTTTTCAACAGGGAAGGAATAAACAGAATTAGTCCAAACTTGAAGAACATTTTGTTTATATTGTGAAGTACACTTTGTTATTTTTTCACGTCATTTCTGCCTGAAATAGTAGAGTAAGAAGCTGATGTCCATGCATTGTCTCCTTCAGAGATTGTTGCTGGTATGCTTTCCTGAAGTCACAACTTTTATCTGTAGTCATTACAAATTTTTTTTATACTTAACAACATATTTCCTCAGAATATGAACCTATTTCTGATTAAAAAAATAAAACATTTCGTGTTTTTGAGGTGTTTGACCACAAAATTCACGTTTTACTACCATTTTTGTTCTTCTTTTTTGCATTAAAAAATATTTTTAATAACAACATCACCCCAAAACTAGGTTCACATAGAATGCAATTGAATAAAGAATATTCACACAAAATTTCAGAACGATTGGCCTATAACATTTTGCGCTAGAATGCACACCAGTTGAAAAAAAAGTCGTTTCGAGAAAAACGCGATTGAAATTAAGTTCTGTGAACATTTTCCAATCTTCAGTTTTTAAGTGCTCATAACATAGGAACTAAATGGAATTTTGAATTGAAATTTGGACAACATATTCTTGAATAGTTCTACTAACATTTTATGACATTGCAAAAAAAAAAAAAAAAGATTATTTGACCCGTACAAACTGGTGTCCCCCTTTAGTCTTGAAACACATTTCCAGATTGTTTATGACATGGATTGTACAGGTGTATTTCCTAAGGGGAGCTAAACAGAATGATAGTACAAGAAGAAATGGAAGAGGGAGGAGGGGGTGGTGGTTGAATGAGGAAGTTTTATTAACTGCAGAGGGGGAAACGCTTAAAGACAGCAGTATTTTATATTTTCATACGTATGAAAAAACGTCTTGATCATCAATTTTCTGGAAACCTTTTAACTTTCTCTTATATAGGCGTTTAGTTTACCATATCGGTTATTATCAGTGCGAATTATTAATGTCATATAAATGCAGATTTTTTTAAATCAATAAAAAAAAGTAGTATGAGCAATTAAAAACATATTTAGCTACATCTTACAAAACTCATATTAGAATTACGATTGAAATAAATATTCTAAATGATATCAAATATTTGTTAAGTTAATACTTCCAGCCAGTAAGAAGTAAATAAATAATTTTGTGTTAAAAAGTATATATATAATAACGCAACGTTAAATGTATGTATATTAACAGAACGTTAAAATGCACAACTTTGTGCATTCGTAGACACGTGTTTCAGGGTTGCACTCAATATTTTGCCTTCATAAACGCGTTACTTGCAAAACGTCTCTTAGTAAATTTGCATTGTTGACGTTATTTTAATATATTTTACAGCTACATAGCAATAAACGTATTAAAATAAGCTGAATATGATTCGCTAAATTTTTCAACTAAACTAATAAAAAATAGCTGGATAATTAGGTAATTAAGGTAATTTGGCACTAAATATTAATGAACAAAAAAAGTAAGAGTTATATATCATTAAAAAGAAGATAGTATTATCAATTACGCCACACAGCTGCAAAAGAAGGTTAATAAAATTTAAATCTGAACGATTCAGCTATTTTTCTTGAGGAACATTTTTTAAATTTCAGAACTATTTCAACCGGAAGTTCTTCCCTTTATAAATATTAGCTGAAGGTGCAAGAATTATCGATCAAGAATAGGATTTATCTAATTTTCAGAAGTATGCCATTAGTTAAATTTGTTTTATGTTGACATAACATGTAAATACGTTGTACATTACATACGATGTTAAACTTAGTCGGAGTGTAGGCATTTTTTACATTTTCACTTTAAGGCATTTTTGGGCCCATGTTAAACGCTTTGTTATTCAATATAAGTTTATAAGAAAAGGAAATTCAGAGACGCTCTTGGAGTTTTTTGAAAAAAAAAATGGTCTTTCTTGAAAACATTTTCTTAAAGTATTTCCTCAGAATCCTATGCAACTATTTTTCGCTTGTTTATAATGGAACTGTGTATTAGTTTCTCACAATTTCAAAACTAGTGAATTTCTTAAGAGGTAATAGCCATTCGTTAACAGCCAACAGATAGAGGCACCTGGGATCCTTCCGATGCAAAACATCATTAGGAATTTAATAATGCCGAGCATTTTCAACGCTGAATGAATATTCAAGTAATATTTTACATAATTATAAAATCCTACGTCCTAAATCCTACTGAGTCGACGCCGTTCTCGCTCTGTATTCTGCCTATCATTTTGAAATTAAGATCATTTATTATTCCTTGCTGTCTCTGTCTTTTTTTCAAATTTCATCACTTTCTGACCACTCCTTCTTTGGTGTTGCGTTTTCAATGTCGAGCAGTGTATTATAAAATCTAACGCTCTCCATGTTCGACATCTTGAAATTTCACCGACTGAACCCAGGTTTGAATTTGTAGGTTTGGTCAGAAGAGGCAAATCCTCTTTACTACATAGTTCCTCCTGCGAGAAGAGCCAGATTATGGTTTATTGTACTTTATTTCTTAATTAAAAGTTAATTGAATTCCTGAAATATAACTTTTGCAACTCAAGTATTTACTTTTATCAGTTTATAAGATCCATACTGAAACCATATTAAATACCGAATTTCATTTGAATGTTATCATCAGAAAAAAAAGGTGTTTAATTTTCATACTTTCACCCTTAAGCTTAAAACCCGATGTTATGTTTATTAAAATCTTGAGTTTTATCCTATGTATATCTCCTTTTTCCATTAAAATCTATGAGCTTTAAACTTTATTGCAGTTATGATATCTGATTAGTTGTAAAATTAATTAGTTGTAAAATTTCAACCTTTTTCGGAAAACTATTTTGTGCCAAAGAAAAAATCAAAAGTAGAGGAAGTGAGGCAAAGTGAAATGGTGAAATATTTACTCTGCTTTAAGCACCACCTATCTAGTAGTAATTTAATTATGTAGTAACACATATAGTCTATTTCAGTCACAAAAAAATAACTCTGAAAATCATTAAATATGATAATACAAGCAATTTTTATAAAATGATACTCATATTGTAATATTTTGTTGTAAGTTGAAAATTATTTTTGGTATTACTAAATTATAAAGTTCTTGCAATTAACATCTCAAATTTTAATTGAGACTTTCTAATATTCGGTGCAACATTTATTTAGTTAATATTAAGCAAGTTCGTATATTAATTATTTTGTACAATTAGACAAGTAAATGCGGGGCCAAGTGGATGGAGCAAAGTAAAATAGTAAATTTCGTTTAATTATTCAATCATTTATTAAATCTCTTACGTATTTTTTATTAATTACTTCATTAACATCCCTTAATTTAGTAATTCACTTATTTATTCATTCATTGACTTATTTTCTAATTCATTTACTCTTTTTCTCACTCGTTTATTTGTCCTTATACATTCATTAATTAATTTAATTATATGTTTCTTTTTTCCATCACCTTTTTATTTATTCATTCAACCTTTTATTTACTGATTCATTTGATCAAAAACATTTTTTTAAATCGAAAAGAAAACATTTCACTACAAAAATAATTCAGTTTTTACTTTGCCCCATGAAGAAATCAAATGGAAAATTTCCACCTTTTTTTATTAAAGCGAAAATCACCGCCAAAAATAAAAAATATTATTTCAAAGCAAGATTCATTATAAAATACAATGTTCTTTCTTAATGTACTGTAATGTTCAAAACAACCATTTCCTTAACACACTTCGAGTGCATTCACTTTTTCATAATTTTTAAAACATTTGTTCAGATCTCTTCGTTTGACACCAGAGAGTAATCTGGCCCTCCACTTCGGAAATAATTAACTGAAAACATGTTTTATGGGCACATGTTTGAAAATTTCTCCCGAAAAACTTGCTTTTTGCTCTCAAAGTTTAATTGATCATTATTTCATAACCACATATTGCATGTACATTAACGTTTAGACTTTTATATCACAATAATATGTTCAATTTTTTTTTTTTTTAGTTATGACAAAATCAAGAAAAAAAAAGTAAATTTCAATTATAAGCTGTGCATTTGAGTTTAGTAAATTTCTTCTAGTTTTCTCAATAATTCACCGATTTGAAAAACAATTGCAGATTAAGAAAGAAAAACGCTGAAACTCTCTAAATTTCTTAAACTCGACTTTTTTTTAATATTAGGTTGTTCGCCTGCCTTAAATGTTTCTACAGGCTTTTTTTTTTAATTATTTTGTCAACATACTAAGGAAATTAAGAACATTTAAAAATCATAAAAGTTTTTGAAACGCAAAAAAGTAAATTCGTCTTCTAATTATTTTTTTAATGCGAAAAAAAGAAAGATAGAATCTTCTTAAAAATATAAGCTTAAAAGAAATTCAGAAGTCTGATGTTTTTCCTAAATGTTACCGTTGAGGAATAGTCTGTAAATGTAAACATGTAACAAAATATAACGTTAAAAATGCAATTCTATATATGTTCGGTTATTTTTCTTTTCAAATGGTAGAGTAGAGCAGTTTAGATTTCAATTTTAAATAAATGGAAAGTGCATGCACGTTTTTGTTTGTTTTTAGTTGTCAAATAACAATATTAAAGCAGTGCAAATATTTTTGAGGATTAGGTAAATTTTTAGGATGGAATTTGTGTGTTCCTGAGAACAAGAATGCAGTTTAATTTACGTCTCTAACTTTAACTAAATATCAGTGTGCAAGGAAATAAATTGAATCATTAAAATATATCCATTGAAATCCAGTTTAATTACAATACGTAAAACACATTTAAATTTTAACAAATGTGATTTTCTTACTTCCTATTTCTTTATTTTTTTTATTTATTTTTTTAAATAAAACTACCGTATATTTCACAAAATGAAAGCACAATAAATAAGAAAATAATATCATTCTAGGTTATAACAAATTCAAATTTTCATTGAAGTTTGCAATGTGACATAGATTGCCATATCTATATAGCAAAAAAGATGACAGCTTTTAACTTTAGCTTAAAACTATGAATTATTATTCACTAAATTTACTATATTTTCGAAACTTATTAAAGTTTTCAAAGATCATTATTTAGTAGCTCCGTGATTTTACTTTAAATAAACTACGTTTGCTTTTCAATCACGAGTATGAAAATGCAAATGTGTATAATAATGGTATTAAGTGACAGTCGGATCGGGTAATACAGCTGTTCTCATTTTGAATGACGATTTGTAAATAATAAAGTGCTAGAAGGATTAAAACCAAACTTAGTATAAAAATGGCTCCAAATTTAAACTAGCATTGTGTTACGTCTCAACTCGAAAGAGTATGCCAGTGGTGCCCCCGTGGTTGATGAAAGCTCGCAAGTCTGGTTGTGCGAGGCAGTCTTACCTAAAGTGCTGGCAGTCTTTAGCTGAAGTGCAGGTGGAGGTGTGCTGGCGCACCGATAGTTTGTTTGTACCAAATGTTTTAATTATTTTATAAAAGTATTTTACTGAAGTTTTGTTACCTACCTATTTACCATACAGTCCACTGTGAATTAACCAAGTGAACCACACCTCATTGTTAATATTTTAGCGCATGTTTCTTTATGCGTGTGGCGCCTTTTCTAACTCTTAAAAAATACTGATTTGCTATTTAAAATTTCAGAAGATGGTTTTAAGATGATTATTATATGCTAGTTTTGTTTATGATGAAGAATTTTTATTAAAATCCACTGCTGTGGTAATACATATTACTTGAAAAATAACGATACATTTCCATGAAACACTAGGGTATTGATTTCTTTCACACTGTTTTTGAAAAAGTTATCTGCATAGAGGAAAAAATAGGCATCATTTCCTTGAAACTAGGTGGTGAAACAAGTGGGAGGGTGCGTCTACTGTACCAGTAAAAGTACGAAAACCGGAACCAAAAAGGATCAAGGTTCAAGGAAACAAAAATGATCAAGGAATCAAAAAGGATTAGGTTACTTGTGACCAAATTCAGTCGAACATGTTACGTGAAAGATAATGAATAATCTGGACTATTCTTCTGGACTACGGAAATATCGCTTTAATTAAACCCCCTAAGAACACAAATAAATTAATAAATAAATAAAAAATAGGGAAACACAAGCCAAATTTTATAAAAGACAGGTTTTAGTAGACACAATTTATTTCAAATATGAAAATAGTTTTTAAAAATAATATTTCCCCAAAAAAGACGATGACCAACACAGGGACTTTAGTTAATTAATATCTACAGTTATTTTACAGGGAACGTCTTTTCACGTAGTGTTGATTTACTGACGGCTTAAGTTTCCTGCCCACAATCATGTCTTTTACTTTATCCTTGTAACAAAGGTTTCAATGCCTGGTATTTTGTGATGTTTTCGTCTCCTGGCCAGACTTTTTCTCTAGCAAAAAAAAAAAAAAAAAAAAACACCAGCGACATTTGCCACGTTTGCAACTTGCCCATAAGAGTAACCCAACAATCCTATCTGTGGTATTTAATTATTGATCTCATTGGATGTTTTCACACAAGAAAATCAATATTTTGATTATAATCTTATGCACTAATTTCTTTTGGGGCATTAAAACACAAAATACCCAACTATTATTTTATTTTCTGGAGCATTAATGACGATCCCATCAAGACTCCGGGGGAAGCTTTAGGGTTATCATATGTACGGCCCGTTCAATATAGTCTTATCTCCACGTTCCTACCGGAAAATAAGGCTTTTTCCGTCCTCTCCCCCCCCCCCAAAAAAAAAACATTTTTTTTTTTTTTTTTTTTTTTTTACATCTCCTAAAATTAAGAGAGATCTAAATTTGTGCAACGATGATAATATAATAATCAATCAACAAGTCTTGTTGCTAAGCGAGAACAAATGTATATCAAAGAAAAAAAAACAAAATCAAAGCTACTGGCACAAAAAAAAAAAAAAAAAAAAAATTAAGGCAATGCAGTTTTTAGGAAATATTCTTGATGACAATTTTAAATATTAGGCATTTTACTTTCAAAAATAATATTTTTCAACTTAAAAAAAAAAAACTTCGTTTACTATTCATATCCTTAAAATTAACCAACGGTCTAATGTAGGAAAATATTACCTGTCCAGTAAAGGAAAATATACAATTTTTTCTTCTTATTATACATTATTTTCAAATTTCACAATCTCGCAAGTGAATACATTTTTGTAAGAAATAATAAATATACTTTATACTACTGTAATAATACTTACCTCAATTTACAAGTCATCGTTGTATTCAACTAGATAGAAGTACCTGAAATACAATTTTAGAAGTGTGAAACACCCTTTTGCAGATCCCAAACCTATTGATATTCAACATTGTATGTCTATTAAAATCCTTTTTAAATCGCAACTTTCACAAAACACTAAAAAATAAATATATAATTGCAATTTTTGTTTCATTTGCAATATTTGACAACCGTGACATGCAAAAAATACTGTCATATGAGAAAAATCACCAAGACGGAAACGTCACTATCGGAATGTACAAAAATGAGCATAAAAAATAATTTCATAAAAAATTAAGAAAATGCTACTAAGTGAGTTTTGGTACCTGGTGATATTAAAACGTGACTTGAATACGTTTTTAAGACCATTCCATGGTGCATATTTCTTTTTAATCTGTTCGAAGTAAAATAAGCACACCTTCAAGCACGCAATTAGTGGAAAATAATACAATAAAGTGGTGAAATATAATCAAAATATTCCAAGCTTAGGTAAAAATTGGGAGACTGAATCCCAGTCGCAAAGGATTTACCAAGAAGATTTAAAAGAAAAGTAATTACAACTACCTCATCGAAACAGGAAAGTCATCGAGAAATTAAAAACAAAAAGTTAATTCACAAATGATGCATGGAGAAAAGTGCTTGAAAAAAATCTTATTCCCTTTAAAAATATTCTAGCGATGTAATTACTTTTTGCAAAAATTTTATTAGAAATGTTCTCATTTGTTAGACGCTTCAACGAGTACCTTTGCCTGGAGCTTAATAGTTGCATTCGAAAATCCAAAAAAAAGTCTTGATTAATGACAGTGTTAAAAGTTTCAGATTGCTATTAAATTGACCAAGAAAACTCTGATTGAGAAGAAAGTACTTCTTATTTAGTAAGGTTATTACTTTTTACTATGAACTACTGCTCTTGCGGATATTTTATCGAATGCCATAAAAAATAATTACCGTTGTGTTTTATGCACAATTGTTCTTATGTACCGAGCATGCAAATAAGAAAAAAAAAGACATGCTTGTTTTTGAAACATTACAGTTAACACATTTAAGGATAGGAGTATGGTTTTAAAACATTATTTTTTATTTAAATATATATTTTTTACTTTTTTTAAATAATGTTTATGCTGCAAAATACGTTTACTCAAGAAATATTTTTAAAAGTAGGTAAGAAAAATAAAACTTTTCTTTCTGACAAACTTAAAGTTTCACAGTTAGAGATTGCAGTTTTATAAAATTATTATTGTTATTATTATTATTATTATTATTATTATCCTTATTTTTCTCTCTTCGATGTTCCAAGTTTAAAAGATTTTTGATCAGAATTGTTAAAAGTAAATTTAAGTCCTTTGAAATTATTTTTTCATTTTTTTGCCCATTTTTAATATTATGCAAAATTAACACCAATAAATCATAATATTATAAAAATTAAACGAAAATACTTAACGTATTAAAATCAAAAAGTAAATTCAGCAGAAAATATGTAAATAAGACGTTATATTAAAGACGCTGTGGAAAATTCAGAAAATTAGGACTTATTGATGGAAAAAAGAAAAAAGAAAAGCATATTCTAAATAAG
Source organism: Uloborus diversus (assembly GCF_026930045.1). NCBI lineage: Eukaryota > Metazoa > Arthropoda > Arachnida > Araneae > Uloboridae > Uloborus > Uloborus diversus. Next base: position 147,127,689 of record NC_072734.1, on the reverse strand, counting down.
CGCATTTAAATATCTTTGATATAAAAGTTCTTGTGATTGATGCGTTGAAAAGAAGAAACATTCGTAATAACTTTATCTAAGCGTTTAAAGTTAACATTCCGCAATAATGTTAATTTAAATTCGAAGTTATTAGACATCCGTACCAAAAGGATCAACCCCCCCCCCCCCCTCCAAAAAAGGCAATAACAATGATAATAATGAAAAAAATATATTAATAATCGAACTAATAATTATCAAACAATAACTATAATAGCAGAATAATAAATTGAATTCGTTTCTGACATATTTGTCATACAAACGACCCCCATCTCCCCCAATAAAATGAATAAATAAAAATTAAAAATTTATAAAATAAGTATGACTTATTTGGGGCTTAATATTGTTTGAAAAAAAAAGTTATTAAAAAGAATTATTTTACCTATCAGCAATTAATTAGACAACTGATCAAACGATAAAACTTATTTAAGAAAATGGAACGTACTGAAGTACAGTTGCGCTAGAAAACTTTTCCGCTTTAAGCACAAATTCAAAGAATTACAACTTTAAAGGAAAGCCATAACGTGTCGAGACAGAAATGTAATTTTTGGTGAAAAAACTAAAATCGTTCAGATTATAGAACAACTCTAACTCCAGAACACCTGAATGCAATTTACATTCAAATGAAGGCCTCGTGACGTTGTTTCTTGAATTGTGCAGTGGACAATAAAGAACTCTTGGTTGCGAATTTTTCATTTTTAGTTAATTTATTGTCACCTGATAAATGATTTATTTACTTATTTCTTTAAATTCTAAATATCATGAAATATTTTTAGTAGAAAAACCAGCCCGTTTGATAACGCAGCCACAGTTTCCATAAAACTATCACTCAGAAGAATTTTGAAAAAGGTAACACTTATGTCCTTCATTTAAAAAAAAAAATGTTTACTTAAAACAAAATTTTGATTTTACATACTAGTCAACTCTAGATAGAAATAAGTCACAAGGGACAGTCTAAAAGCTTTTAGTTTTTTTAGTTTTTGGAAGAACAAACTTAAGGTAGATCAATGTCAGAGTGAACCATGTATCATACGCCATGGCACCCGATAGTTTCGTCTCAGATACAGGTGCGGTATGCGGTTGCAAATAAAGGCAAACTCTCTGTGTATTGGGCTTTTACACTATTTCGTCCATTTTATACAATATTACGATCAACGGTATTCGACTACAACTGAATATTTCAAAATCGTTTAGTGACGAACTCGGATTCAATTTTAATAATGATGTTAATCGCGAAAGACCTCTTGGAGACCTCTTTGTAAACGCCTTAATAGTGCCTTGGCTTTTCAGCTGCAAAAACGCGCCCACATCTAGGATGATGTTGTGGCGCATCATCACGTACATCCGTAACCCCCCTCAATATTGATCTACAACACCATGACGGTACGTTTATGTCATGCTACATGCACATATATTGGCACTCATTAAATAAGCTGTAAATTGTGACTTTTAACAGGTTAATGCTCCGTCACACATATCAAGGGTGTTGACGGAACTTTTTCTTCCACATGCCTTTACATTCAGTGTAGATGTAGGTAACGTTAGACGTCGTAGGATTCTTTCAATAGGGAAGTTTTCGATTTTTCAATTTTATTTTTATATGATAGAGTAACATGTATGAACATCATAGGTGAAAAAATTTTTGCGATACGATAAGTAGTTTTTTTTAAATTAATTTTTAAAGTTCAAGCGCCTGTGACGTCAGATGGCATAGGAAGTGACGTCCGATAGGAGAGAAACGCCAGCGAACCGGTTCCCATGTCATGGGAGAAATCGAAGAACGTGCATTCGACTTCGAAGATGAAACGTAAAAGGCTTATCTCCTCGCGTTTCTGGAACATTAAACCTCTCATCCTCTCGGAAATATTCGAATATCACCATTGATATTATTTGAGGAAGATTATTTAGGTTGTGCTTTAACGAATCCGGCCTCCATAGTGTGTTCAAAAGGATTATTGAATTTCTAAAAAATAAAAATATCAGCGCGCTAAAAATGTCCCTAGCGAAAACAAGGGATCTTCGGCGGAAGGCTGGCTATTCGCGCCCTGTGACGTAGGTTCGTGACGTTTCAGAAGAGCGCACTTTTGCGCGTGGATTTTTAAAAATTCATTAAAAATCAACCACGGTGTTTTAAAATTCGGCGATGGTGAATTTTTTAGTTTTGAGGGTCAATTAACAATATGCAATAGCCAAAATATGAACATTTAATAGGTTGCAACTTTCCTATTCTCAATCCTCGTCAGCATCGTCTCGTGCATTCGTGATAAAGGTGCATTGACAGGGTGCTAACACCTCCATTCATTAGGGATTATTCCTGTTATAAATAATCATTTAGCCCTAGTTTCGTGATAACTTTCTTATATCAACGTTGCCGTCGTGCGAGTAAAATTTCGTTCCTTTCTGAAAAGATCTTAGAGCGTTGATTTTTCGTTATTTACATTATAGTTTTCTTCAAGGGCTACGATGATCTGTTTTTTTTTCTTCATGCATCTTCTATAACTTGGATTTCTCTCAGTTTTTAAATTAAATCATTAATTATGTGAGAATTTTCTGAAAGAACTAATCCCTTAGCTGCTAACAATATTCAACTGTAACATGCTTAGAGACGGTAAGATGTGTTAGAGTTTAAATGTAGAACATTTAAAAAGAAGAATAGGCAAAAGTTATATAAATTACTCCCTAATACAAAAAGTTTCCAGTTTACAAACTGTAACAAAATAACTGTTACAGCTAGGAATTTTACTTGTCGGGAGATCGTTCCAAATTTTCAGAATAATAAGAAAGAAACTTTTAAAATAAATAAATAAATATGTAAACGTTTTCTGTAAACTAAGAGTTACTCAGTGTACTCTACACAATCTCTATAATATTTAGGAAACAAACTTTATCAACGTCTTAGGATTGAAAATTTTTATGCTAATGTTTTCATAAACGTAAATTTGATTACGTGTTCTGTATTTCTTTTCGGCAGGGTTTTTTTCCCCTTTCATTTACATTCAGTTCATAAAGAACAAAAACAGGGAAGACATTATTATGTTACTTTTTATACATTTTTCAAAAAGCAAGTTGTTTTTGCGCGTTATAAAAAAATAAACTAAACGATGCGCAAAATTACATTTCGATTACTTTCTACACTTTTTACACAGCAATAAAATAGCAATTACTATTGATTAGTTTATTTGAAATTAAGTTAGAAAATGTTTATCTTCCAGCGAAAAACAGAGACGACTCATTTCGAAATATTAGTTCGTCGACAATTTAAATAATTATTAATTACTAATTTGATTATTTCGCGAAATATGACACACAGAACATAGTATTTGCTTGTTACAATTTCGACAGTATAGATGATTAATAAATTTAAGAATCGTTTGTGTTTAATCTGTTTTATTCTGTTACATTTTATAAAGTTTTAAATAAAAACATCGAAAGTTTGAGAGTATTCGAATTTGTCAAAGGAATTATTTATACAAAAGATAGCAGTCCACAAGCATTGAAGCATGAGTAAATGGTGTCGCTTTATAATAAATTTCAAAATCTTTTGGAAAAAAGGATATCTGGAAAGTCATAAATTTCTAACTGATTATCGTAAAAATATAAAAATATATCGGAATTAATTTAATGGTTGCATCATTAAAGTATTGTTCACATATCGGTCATATCGGTAATAATCGATCTCATATCGCTCCGTTATCGTTTATGTAATAATTGAGAATCATTTAAATAATAGTAACCAGCTCATTACAACTGAAATAGCTTTTTAATTTTTTACGATATTCAACTGGATATTCTTTGTACGCTCCCCTAATTTTATGCATGGCTGAATTTTGAACTGAAATGTGTGAGATGAATTATACCCTTTATATAATAAAAGTAAAAGAGCAGTTCTGTTGGTTACAAATTATTAGGAACAGATATGTGCCAATAAAGAAATATATGGCTAGTTTGGAAGTAGATTGCCATAATACAAAAAAAAAAAAAAGAACTTTTATAGGAGAAGCGTTTGAAGTTGAACTCTTCAGGCAACTTTCATTAAGAAAAGGAGGTTTGTTGTGCTCTCCCATGGTTAAAATTCGAACAAAAAATCTGTCATTATTTCTAAAGAAGATAACGTCCTTTGAAGGCCTTTAAGAGAAAAAAAAAGAAAATTAAAAATTTTATAATGTGGTAATCTTTTTGCAAACGAGTGATATAATAATTTTTGAACTGATGGAGACTTTTGATCATAAAGCGAATGCGATCATTCCGTAATAATTTTACGAAATCGTACATGTTATAAAATTAAAAATTCACTTCATATATCGTAAAAACATTTAACAGTTATCTTTACTGCAAATTAATGAGTCGAAATTAAAACAAGAGTTTATAGATTTTTCTCTTCTGGGAATCTTGTCGATTTTGAACTGCTTGGATCTTGCTTTAATTTTGCAGAATGACAATTTATAATATTGAAAAACACCTTCAACGTATTTCTTGAAGTCAGGTTGAGTAACTATTAAAAAAACTTGAATTTAAATCAGGGGCAAAACATTCTAATGCCTCTCCTAAAATTCTAGTTTGTTTATAGTTAACAGGCTCGCCCTTTTGCAGTGCAATTTAACGCTTGTTTTTTGTTTTGTTTTTTTCGCAAATTTACAAAAAAAAATAGTTTGCAGGGTCGATAGACTCCTATTTTAAATCAAGTATTAAACTTTTACTTAGCGTCATTTAAGGGCGGCACGAGACACAATCGTTTACATGTAAGGATATTTGAGTTATTTAAATGCATATATAATTGTTAGACTCATCGCTACTGCATAGAAAATTACCATTTTAATTTTTAGCTAAATAAGGGAACCAGAACAGTCATTGGCTACTTAAGCGGCTTCATGTTTTCTCACACTGTTATTATTATTTTTTTTTTGAGTTAAAAATACAAGAAAACAGCTTCACATAAAATAAAAAATATGTCTTATGATAGTATATTAATGTACTTATGAGTTAGTATTGTTTCAAAACTTGTTTTGTACATTCGTTCTGAATACAACCGATACAAATGTCAGATGCACAATAATTGGTCACGTTATTAATTATTCGCCATGAGGTCGACAGTTATTAATCTCATTAAAAATATAAAGTTAAATAATCTTGAACAAAAAAAACTAGAAATCTATTCCCGTTTTCAGCATTGCCTTGCCTCAAGTATACCCACTTACATCAGTTACCCACTTTCTCCAGCAACTGTATATATTTTTCTCTTTTTTTTTCATGTTTTCTCCTCTCGTATACTATACTGACTTGTTAACTGCCAATTATGTTATGCAATGAGGAAAATTTAATTTACTGAAGTTGAAATAATAATTAAAAAAAACATAGGAGAAAGTGTTCTAGTTGAATGCTTTCAAAGCTGAAAAATATTCTACATATGAAAGAAGGCTGAAAAAACAATCATAATTTTAACGATATTTTCAAGACGCAATTAGTTTCACGCAAAAACTTGTGTAAATGTATGAAGCTCTTCTAATATCAGACATACTTGAAATGAAGAAAGTACATTCCACGTTCAACTGCGTTCGAGTTGGTTTTAGGCAATTTAACAGTTTTAATCACGACTGCAGATCGTTTTACTATCTCAGTTGGAAGAAAAAAGGAAGGGCAGTACTAATTACATGTCAAGAGTATGTTCTGAGTTTATAATGTTAATCGAGAAAAAGCACTTTCTGTGAAATAAGAACGGAAACAAAAACGACGATTTTCTTCTCCCCAAATGTTAACGCGTTAGTTTGAAAACAATTCAAAGTTGAAAGTTTTCTGTCTCAATATACTTTAAAGTCGCGTTTAGTGCATTTTAAGCATACTTAATTTTCTACATTTCATTCTTTGTTTGCCTATTTCTTATCTATATTTAACCAGATACAAGATAAATGCATCAAGTTATTTTTAAGAAAGATAGAGAAAATTTTTACTTTGAATTTTGTAAAACTGAAAATAGCTAAACCGAAATGTTGTCAAGTCTTAATATTAAATGTGATTGCTTATAAATAATTACTAATCCAAAGTAAAGGTATTGCCGCATACTTCCTCCTAATTTCGAATGTTAGTATATATATATATATATATATGTATATATATATATAGGGTGTATCAGTACAGCGTTTACAGACTTTCAGAGCAGATAGAGTACACCTAGACGATGAGTAATCACACATCAATGCATGGTCGAAAACACTTTCCTGACGCGATAGTGACGGCACAAAGGACATGAAATACAGTACAAATAAGAGAAGAAAACATGTTTATTATTTTTAATAGAGCAAAAATGCTGGTAAGTTTTTGTCTGGTGAACAATACAGATGTCGTTACGTAAACCAAAGCATTAGATAACGATGCATGCGCACACGCAGTTTTTGTTGCCGCGCTCGCTTTAACGTTCGATCTTCAATGTGCCGGAGATGTGAGGCATGCTTCCCGGCATTGTGTCGTAATTTCGAACAGCTACTCTGATGACGATCGTTGGCTCCTTCGTGTTCTTTTTTCTTAGGTTTTTGCTGTACTAAGGATAATGAACACGTTTTCTTCTATTATTTGTGTTGTCTTTTTGGTGATTTGTGTCGTCACTACCGCGCCATGAAAGCGTTTTCGACCATGCATTGCCATGTGGTTTCCCATCATCTAGGTGTACTCTGTCTGCCCTAAAAGTCTGTAAAACGCTGTACTGATAGCCCCCCCTCTCTCTCTCTCTCTCTCTCTCTCTCTCTCTCTCTCTCTATATATATATATATATATATATCTCTCTCTCTCTCTCTCTCTCTCTCTCTCTATATATATATATATATATATATATATATATATATATATATATATATATATATATATATATATATATATATATATATATATATATATAATTTTCAAAATATTCAATTTTGATACATTTTAATAAATTTTAAGTATTCTTTTAAAACAGAGAAATTAAATCAATTTGAAACATATTTTTAAAAGTATGAATACCTGATATTGGAACTAATATTTCAGGAGCTCGCCAGTTATTATGTTAATTTACCAAACGTGTTTCCTATATAAAACCGGGGTAAAATATCAGAAGATAACAATCGTATTCCCACTTTTGCAGAATCGCGAACTTTTGTAGTAGAAATTCCTTATAGTAATTCGAAATGAAAGATATGTAAGTGTTCTCGAATAGAAAATAATGATTTCCAAGACATAAAATATGTGAAACAATTATTTAAAATATTGGACAGTTCAGTATTGAGTTCATTAACACATAGCGACAAAGTTGCTGAACTTAAAAGACAGTTTTTTTTAAGGATCAGGCAGGCTGGATCCCTGACATTTTTGATTTTGCTGAAATTTTTAGGATATATCTCTTATTTAAAACTACTAAACACGTGTTTTTTTTTTTTGCAAAATAATAATAATAATAAATAAATAAATAAATAAATAAGTTAATATAAGTTTTTGGAAGTGGAATTTGGATTTAGTTCGTTTTTTCAGGAAAAACACACCAATTTACATAGGCCAATACTTTTAAATTTGAGAGCGAACCTTAGCACTGGCAATTATTTTGTGTTCTAACTACATCCAACATATCTGTTAGCACATAATTAGTTGTAGTTGACTCCTTTCGCAAAGATCAGGAATCATTCAAAGTTGTACAAAAAAAAAGTTTTTTTTCTGCAACTTTGACTGTCAAAATCTTCTTGCGCCAACAGCGAGTCACAGTAGTATATATTTCTGTAAATACATATATTAGTGTGGCTGACATTTGGCGCACCGAAATATTTGACTCTTGCGTTGCTTGCGCCAAGAGTCAGCAGTTATGAAACTACCTGGAGAAGAAGCCTTTCTTGTCATAGAAACACAATCAGTTAACAGACCTATGGCTAATGTTTCAAATTTTACATAATTTGACTCTAAACTTTGCTCAAAGAGTATTTTTTGGCACTTGTTAAAAAAATACCAATTTCCTGCTTTTAAGTATTTATTGCAATTATTTGTAACAATATTATAATAAATTTTCATAAACTAACTAAAATGGTAACAAAAGATAACATAAACTAGGAACCAAATTGAAAATTAAGTCCATAAACTACTCAATATGTAACAAAAGCTCTGTTTGTCTAAGTTAAATAAATACCCTTGTGAATGAAAAGTAAAATAAGAAATAACAACGTCAAATAGCACGAATGGCATATTACTGCAGACACGTGTTTCGGCGTAACAAGGAACTTCTTTTTCAAATAAAAAGAAATCAGCTTATAGATGAAAGGCATCCGACAAAAACTTTTTTTTCGAATGTCTTTTCATCTATAAACTCATTTATTTTGCATTGAAAATGGCGTTCTTTGTAACGCCGAAAAACGTGTCACCACGCGTTGTAATTTCTTATTTTCTATTTGTCTTCTTGGCCAGGCGACTTTTCTTGAAACATCTCGTCTTCCCTTTTCCATTTGAGAATTATGAATCTGCTTGAGTGTAGTAAGGTTCAAACTGAACCAAAGAACCTTTTATAAAGACCACGAACTTGAATAGATTTCTAAAAGGTTAGGCAATTTCCAACAGCAAAAAAAAAAAAAAAAAAAAAAAAAAAAAAAAAACGCGATTCTCATATTAATAAAAGACGTACGATTATAATATTTTCATGAAAGGAGAGGAAACTGGTATGATTAATAGTTATTTAGGTTCTCGTCTCATTATTGCTTATTAATTTAATAGTCTTTATACATTATAACTCTGCGCCTTCGATTTCCAGTTAAGGTGATACTGGTAAATATAAGCCAGTATGAATTGGAAAATTCAGGGTATTTGTTTCGTTCAATACTTAAGGATTAGTACAGGATACTTTAGCACAAACAGATGTTGAACCATTATCCTCTATAGGGATAGATAGAATATAACTTTACAAGCGCTCCTATCAAAAAATAGTAAAAATACAGCATTAAAACACAAAAATATAGAAATAGAAAAAGGTTTGATTTATGCAGCAGGATTATTAAAGTAAAATAAAAAACGTATGGTAATACTTCAAAAAAAAAAAAAAAAAGGAAAAAACAATAAAATGGCAGACGCGTGGGTTGTAGATATCATGAATCCCAATTCAATGAAAAAGATATGAATTTAACGATGAAATAAAAGCGACAAATTTTTTTGTTGGATGTCTTACCTAAGCATAGTTAATTTAAACAAAACCGTCAGTATGATTCACCATTAATACATAAAATTTTGTTTCAACGTAAACAACAAACAGATAAACTAAAATACAAACTTTTTTAAATAAAAACATCTTAATTTGTTGATATATGTACCTAGTATATTCCTTATTTTCAACTTAGAAAGTCTTTTTTTTAGTTTTGAAGCTTTAATGCTGACTATAGAAAATATAGAAATATACTTACAAGAGGAAAATAAAAAGTACTAAGCAACTGTATTTGAAAAATATCCATTTTCTTCCAAAGTAAAGAAAAAAAAATGTTGCGAATTAGTTTCGTCTAATTACCCAATTAGGCAGCATTTTAAGACATTGTGGATTAGGGGCAAAAATTGCTTTTGGTTATAGAAATCCTTTTTAAAACAAGGATCATCATTAATAAGACTTGTCAGTTGCATACGAAAGAAACTAAACATGTTTTAAACAATTAGCGTTCTTTAAAAGGCATACGTTATATATTTCGTCGTTCTAGAAATTAAGGGTTTTGGAACTTTAAAATTGTATTTAGAAATAAGATCTAATAAAAATGAACATAATATCTTTTTTAGCTGACATGTAAACAATTATACATTGAAATCATTTTTATTATGAAAGTTATTAATATAACATGGAGTTTCTCAAATGTTTTGTCTTGCATGCCCTACGAAGTTCAAAGCCAAATTTTAAACGGCATATAAAAGTATAGGATATACAGATATGTGAATGTATGAAGTTCAGATATATTCTAAAATAGTAAATTGGCGAAATATTTTGGAAACTATATGATAAAATTATACTTTTTAGAATTTACAAGACAAAGTATTCAAAATTGTTTTAAAACTAAAACACAATACTTATGATGACATGAAGACTGTTCTGAATTCAACGCATATTTTTAAAATGAATGGAAATATATTATAATAAGTATGTCTCTCTTACCATTATGATTTGTCTTGCATGTCCTACAAAGTAAGAAATGAAATTTAAATAGCATGAAGAAGGAGAGGGTTTTACGATGGTTTGTGCTTCTATATGTACATACAAAGGGTCACGGGGGAAAATTATCATAGTCCCTTGCACAGTAATTTTTCCAGTATTACATTTTTAAACTTTGAAAATTTAAATTGTCGAAAAGATGGTATAAATCGTCATCTTAATACTTTTTATGTTGGGAGATAACATGCATAATATGTTGAAAATAGTAAATCATCCTATTATTTTTGAGCAACTCGACACCGTATCAAAGACGCCAAAATTTATTTCAAAAAAAAAAAAAAAAAAAAAAACAGCTTTGTAACTGTATGCGTATTCTTTTTAATTATTAAATGAATGCACGCATTAGCCTTTAAATACAAATGACCTGAAGGCTTAAAAATCGAAAGCTCAGTTACACCTAAAAAACTATGTTTGCAATTCAAAAATATTTTAACTGTTATTATATGAGCTGAAATCTTCGATGATCAAAATTCAACGCTCACCTACGCACATAAAATTGTGCTAACACAAAATGGTTTTATCTGTTATCACAGGAGCTGTAATCGTTTGTGATACAATATTTTTTTTCTCAAATTTAAAAATAATGTTAATCTTGAGAAGGCTTAAGATTTTTGTAATTTTCATCGGTTAAATGCTAAAACAGTAAAATTGCATTCCAAAAGATGATTTTGTTTTGTGCCAAGTCTTGCTTCAATCTGTCAATGAATTTTCCTCGTTTCAAAACCAACATATGTTACGTTGATTGTTTTGGAGTCGCGAGTATTATTATACCAGAAAAGAAGCAACATCTTTTTTTGCCGGATACTTATTGGGAGTTTCTGAATTTATCACGGGTTTCAAATAAGTCATAAAAGTTACCCCTGAGTCTAAAAACAGGCTTGTCCTAGAAAATTTAGCATAGTTTGACGGTGGATACCTGCGGAAAATAAGACTATATTTTCGAGCGTAATTACTATTATTTACTCATTTTATAAGAAAAAAAAACACTTTGAGACCATAATCGCATATTTTGCTTCAAAGTGCATAATAATTTTTGCACATATAGTTTTAAACTTTTTATCTCCTTTGCAACCATGTTTTGTGATATTTTCCTCCACATTTCCTGTCTTAATGAAGTTATCTAATTAGCAAGGATCCCACAACATTAAATAAGTGAAGCTTAGGAGTAAATTATAATAGCTATTCTATCCCAAGTTTACGAAATCGATACTTCTTCCCTGAAGCAAATGCTTCTTTAAAGAATGAAACCTATGTTCCGCGTATGTAATTTGTAATTTAAAATCAAGCTTTCGGAATGTCTCCAATTGTAGAAAGTGAAATAAAATATCGAAACTCTCTCAAACGATAACGAAACTCTTAAAACATTTTCAATGGTATCACGAGTAACTATTTCTCTGCGCTTACTGTGACTACTTTTTCAGATTCCAAACTTCAGTAATCATAAAAAATATTCATCTGTAAATATTTTTTCCCTTTATTCTGTCAGAAAACATGAAAATCCTTTCCTCCGATAAAACTTCATTACTTGTTTCGTTGCTGGGACTCGTTAACGTTACCAGCTGCGTCCACTTCTGCTTCATGAAAAAGGAAACGGTTCTCAAAGTACTCAATAAGTTCTCAAACAACTCCTAATCTCTCAGTATTTTTCGTAATACTTTACATTTCTGTTGGAACTCATTCACCATATTATGAAATTTTATATTTTGTTACATATTTTTATTTTTTTTTTCACATTCAATACACAACTTGTACCAATGCTTTGGCAAATAGAATATACACACACACACACACACACACACACACACATATATATATATATATATATATATATATATATATATATAATATATATATATATATATATATATAATATATATATATATATATAAATATATATATATATATATATAGTCTGAGTAAAAACTTTAAGTACACTACACTTTTTTTGAGAAATTTGACACACCCTTAATCTTAGAATCGAAAAGTCTTATGAGTGATAATTATTAACCTTAAATACAAGTAAAAAAGACAAAACAAATTTAATTGTAAGTGTTTCATTATCAGAAAATATTAGAGATCAATATTTGAACCTGAGTAAAATCTTTAAGGCCAACAGAGAAAAAAACATATGAGGACAAAAATTCAAATATTTATAAGCTTGTGTCGGAGCCATTCCTTCAAATTACTTCAAATATTCTTGTTTTCATGAATGAAACTAGTTTTTGACAAAATTCGGGATGTATTTTTTACCATTCATCTTCGATAGTAGATTTCAGCTCTATTGATAAAGTAAAATGTCTCTCTTTTGCATAAACTACTCTTGCTAAGTCACCCAATAAGTTCTCTATTGGGTTAAGATCTGGAGACATAGTTGGTATTTCAAAGTTTCAACATTGTTTACTTGGAGCCTATTTTTTGCACTGTTACTCGGATGGATAGATGCATTGTTTTGCTGATGTTTTAAATTTTCTCTTGATGACTTGGGAGGACATTTTAATATGCTTGTGAGTTCATTTTACCTGACACAAACGCAACCGAGCACACACCATTGTAAGCAAAGCGCTCACAAGTTCTGACAGAGCCTCCATCTTATTGGCGCTAGTAGAATATATTTTTTTCTTTTCTTAAATCATACCAATAGTACTTCCATCCGTTGGTCAATCCAAACTCCACTTCTTTCCGTCAGAAAAAAATATTTGTATGCATTGGCTATCCCAGGTCATGATTTCCTAGCTAAAGTTGAAACGCTCTATATTGTGCATTTTCAATAACTGAGGTTTAAGCAATTTTGCAGCATTAATAAAACTTCCACACCTTCAAATTGTGTTATATATCATTTTTGACAAACATTTAAACCTATCGTCTGAACAAGTTTCCTGGTTGAGTACTTTTCAGGTAATGTAAGTTTTCAAACTCTTCTTCCATGACGCGAGGACAAAGCTTTAAGTTTTCCCGGGTTTTCTTTTTACCCTAATTGTGTTTAAATCAAACAAAAACGTTGACTTCAGTGCTCGATCTTCCTATTTTTTCGCAATAGTACGCCTACTTATCATTGTTGAAGATCTCTTTCTTGAACAGTTAACTGTTTACCTTACGATATCGTCACAAGTGGAATAAAAACTTTGAAGAAATTAATCACAAAACTGCAAGTTGAAGGGTTTCCACAATCTTGTCAACTGAGGTGACATTTATTACAGTATAAGTACTTGCATTTTTTAAAAAAATACTAGTGGCCTCAAAGTTTTTACTCAAGCTGAAATGCTAACTTTGGATAAACCACTGCTTTTCTGGTTATTGCATGCTTTACAAATCCTGTCTGTTGCGTTATTTCTTACCAATGAACGTTAATAATTAATAATACAATAATATTAAAGTCCCTTTAATTTCATTTTCCTTTCTTCAAAGAAAATTATACTGGCCTAAAAGTTTTTACTCAGGCTGTATACATAAGATTATCACTTTCTGTGCAAAAGAATTTGTGTTATGTACCTGCAAAGGCACATACATACATACATATAGCAATCTCCAAATGTGCAGGTCTGTTACGCAATTTAAATATACCTGACTGATTTTCTTGAAACTTTCAGTTTCACAATTGGGAGTTTGGGAGTATTCAGAGACTGTCTTTGACAAAGATTTTTTTTTCCTGTCTCATGTTCTAAACCTCTATAGTTTTAAGAGAATGAATTATGAGTTATTCAGCTCGGTTTCAAACTGCTTTCCTCGATTCCAATCATTTCTTTTTTCTGTTAGCTAAAGAAAGAAAAAGGTGTGAAAGAAGATTTAATGTCTCGTAACATAATAAATTAAGAATAATAAAAACGTATTTTTTTTAAAAATAAGCGTAATATAGGATCGTTAAAAAGCGAATTGGTATATGTATGTCTCTCTACTTAATACCTTTTGATTAATTAGTCTAATTTGATCATTTTTTTGTGTTTGATACGTATCGGTTTGAAAATTGTGTCCGATTATTTGAAAAATTATTCGTTTAGTTAAACTTTACATTATATATATATATATATATATGTATATATATATATATATATATATATATATATATATATATATATATATATATATATATATATATATATATAGACCCAGGCGGAAAACAAAAGTACGTTTTCGTGCTACAATGTGGATGTACTTCCAATAAACTTGTTGAAAGTATTTTTTGACGAATAAAATGCACAAAACATAGTTTTTTAATCGCTATCTCAAAGATATTTTTGGAAAAATTGTTTTTTATTTTATTTATTTATTTATTTATTTATTTATTTATTTTTTTTTTTTGAAACATTAAAGCTTATATTATTTTTTTGTGTTGGTACTTAATCCAAAGTACTAACACAAAAAGTTATTTTTTTTTAGAATTTAGTTGTGGATTTTTTATTAAATGAAAGCTGAGGAAAATTTTGTAAACTAGTTTTTCTAAAGAGGTGCAACTTAGTGTGTAAGCATTTATTTTTGAGTCATACCACCCTAACATTCACGAGATATTTTTAAAAGCTATTTTTAATATATATATATATATATATATATATATATATATATATATATATATATATATATATATATATATATATATATTTCTCTCTTCTCAACCAAACCTATCCAATTTTCAAATAAATAAATAAATAAATAAAATAATAATAATAATAATAATAATAACCCTTCAAAACTAGCAAATTAAGAAACGCGAAAACTCAATTATTTTTTTTTTTTTTGGTACTGTTCATTCTCAATTTGAAAAAAAAGAAAAAAAAAAACAAGTGTTTCAACAGGCAAACACAAATTTGGTTATTTTCTATTCTCATTAAAAACTTTATTAAAATCATTTTCTAGAAGGCAAAACACTTATGAAAGACAGGAAGTAATTTTCCATCCCTTTGAACTCATGATTAATATTTTTCTGAAGGTATCTCTAATAACAGTTGTTAGAAGTGATATTTATTTAAGAGAAGTATTTTACGAAATATTAACAATTCTTTCCTTTTGAATGCCACTCAATTGAAAGTTTAATTAAGCGTCTAGATTGTATTTTCATCTGCAAGAAAACTTAAGATTTTATTTTTGGACTTAATGGTAGTTTGCTTTGTTATTGAGTATCAAAATAAAATTTTTATTAAAGTTCAGGTGAACAAAAATGACGATGTAATTTTAATATATACAGGTCTTGAGATAGTCACTTATTGTGTGATATCGATTTTTATCGATGAAATCTCCGAGAGAAACTACGATTAAATTTGTAGTTCTCAGGTAAACGATCAAAGTGTTTATTAAGCTTGATCGCTGAGATAGCCTAACCAACTAATGAACATTTAAGCATTTTTTAATTTTTAAATTTATTAATAAATTTCGTCGAAAATGATGTTGATCTTTGCAATTGAAATAAAAACTGATGCCTGCATAAAAAAGACTGGTTGTAATTATGATTTTGACTCTGAATTACTGTTAAGTAACTTTGGTTTGTTTTTGTTTGCTGAAATGTACTGGTGCTCTGAGAGCACCCATTTAGAATAAATAATGAATGTTGTATGTGATTTTAAATGTTTGATGGTAGTATGAATCTAAATTAAATGTCGGGTAACGCGTATAATTTCTTTTTTTTTTTTTCGTAATCAATTAACGCGGAAAGTGGTTTGGTTCACCATTCAAGGAGAAAACACAATTTCTTTTTGAGTGGAAAATTGATGTGCTTCTTGGATGTCTTTCGCTATGTATCAAGCCATTTTCTAATGATGGTATGATTTGCTCTTATCTCATGTAGTAAATATCACCAAATTCTGGCTGAATTTGTTCTGATTTTTTATTACAACGGTTAAGTGTTTTCATAGCATTATGCAGTCATATTTCTCGTTAATGCAAAGTACTTACGTCACGTGACCACAACACATAATCAGATTACAATGCGGTGAGGAAATCTTTCTCTAAGAAATACTGGAAATTGGATTTTTGGTTTTTCCAGAAACTTCTTTCGAATTGTGAACATTATGCCTGCTAAAACGAAGGCTCGAATACTGTTCAAAGTATTTAAATTTCAAGCTCACATAAACATCGAAGTAAAAAATCAAATAAAACTTGAGTTTAAAACTGAAATAATATCTCCAAATCTATATATATATAAATGAATGTTTGTCTGTATGTCATCCATGAACTCAAAAACTATCCGGCAGATTTGGCTGAAACTTTTACCGTTTGTTATTTTTGGTACTGGGAATGTTTATAGACCAGTTCGAAAAAAATCCGATCGATAGTTCCTTTTTTATTCAAATTTAAGTCACAATCCATTGGATAAATACGAATAAAATTATCGGCTGCAGAAACTAATTCGCGTGAAAGATCTCATTGAGAAGAAGGTAGCTGTTGCCATTTTTCTTGAGTTTGAAAAAATGAATTCTTTCTTTATTGTTTTATGGCTTTTCATGCAACGGGGGGATTTAAAACTTTTTCTATTTGATATTTTTAGCGATTGATTGATCTTTCAAACTGCGTGAGTACAAAATTTGAGTATATTCACGGCTTCACTTGATACCTGGACCGATTATTATGAAAATTGCTATACATATGTATTTTTCCACGGAGAAGGTGCATAATATGCTCATTGAAGCCACTCGCCACCAAGTGGCACTGCAGAGTAGCAACTTCTGCCCCGTTCAATTGATTGTCATGAAAATCAGTATAATGATGTATTTTTTTGTTGGCGTAGCAACGCGCGTCGGGTACAGCTAGTGTTTTATAAATTTGCTTCTTGAAACGACAGTAAAGACGTTTCAGAACCAACTAATTTCATTCCAGCATGATTGTAAATTGTAAAGTGTTTTAACTCTAAAAAATGAAAAATAGTTTGTTATGACGTAAATTCGTAAATGGTGCTAAAACGAATCAAATTCAATTCAAGAAAAAATCACTGACTATAGATGTTTTTTAAGGATGTCAAATGGAAGTATCCGAAGAATAATATTTTCTTACATTTATTTAAGGTTATTATATTTATAATTTCAACATTTCTTGTATCCATGTAAGAATTGTTGTCCGTCTAGATACAAGAGAAGGTAGGTTTTATGGATCAAATAAACTTCGCATCCGTTCTCTGTTGGGGCTTTAAAAGCTTGAGTATTTCTCTTCCTAGTGATCGCTTCCATTTTTTCATATCATCCGGACACCCAAGCGCAGTGAATGAAATAGGAAAGGAAAGGTATGAAAACCACTATACCATCTATCCTGAAGTAAATCGCATTTGAAAGGATTTGAACTGAAATAAAAAATGGCTCTTTCAAGTCAAAAAATAAATGTATACGAAGCTTCAAAAGAAGGCGATACGTTATGCTTTCTTTCTTCGGATCTGAATTGGTGACCATATCAGGTAAATGTAACGAATAGATTTTTTTAACTTATGTGTGGGTTTAACTTTTTCAAACAAATTTTACCATCTGACTTTTTTTTTTTTTGACTTTGAGTGAGAGATAAAAAAATATTTTTTTTTTCGGTCAGCAGCCAATCAAAAAACTTCCTATGCGTCTTTGTTTAAATTACAAGAAAATATCAATTAGATTCCTTTGCAAGAAATTAATAATTACTACACATTAAGCACCTTAGTTAAATCACCTTTCAAAATTATGCCTGTCAACTAGTTGACTGGCATTTATCAGTGACTTTACAAGATGGAACTTATTTGAATCAACTTTTTTTTCTAATAAGCAGAATTTATTCACGTAGCTGCTCCACAACACTTAAAAATGAACCTAGTTGACTCGATTTGTTTACTAGAGATCGAATGCTTGAAACTGTCCTAATGAGTTGAAGCAACTAAAAAGTTGACCCAACTCATGGGGATAAAATGGCTGCGGCCATTGTGCCTAATGTGCCTGATGAGTTGACTGGAGTGTTAAGTACGCCAGGCGGTTTATTCACTTTTCTACCAAGTGACACTTCCCAATAACTGCCAGTTTGAAAGTTGATTCAACTACATAGCATCCTGCATAGAAGGCCTATTTCATCAGTGCAGTTTCGACCCCTTCGCAAAAAATGATCTACTTCCAGAGTAACCACCAACATTGTTTCATTCTTTTCTATCAGTACCCTTGTTAATGATCTATTTCATTATTACTGACGTTTCAGTAAGTTTTGAATAAGTGTTTGATTAGTTCACAAGAAATCAGTCACAAAAGGCAGCAAAAATTGATCAGTGACCTGCAACAAATGACTCTATGACATTAAGAAGTTAGTGCAACGTGAATTTGTGATGATATTGCCGCGAAATGACATTCGTAATCTAGATAAAGATGTTACAGTGGTGTTTCGTGCCCACCCCATCGAATGGAAGGTTTTAAACCTGAAGGAGCACAAACCGGGAACGATATTATTAGTCCTCCGTGTGTTCCAATGGAGATTGGTGCACGTTTAATCTTTTGTGGTCAAGTCCTCTATGTTCCCTATGCAAATCAATACCGCTGAATGTGCAAGATCAGGGATTGGCGACTCCTAAAAAATCAGAGTTTTCTTCCGGTCTGTGCTATATGACGACTTTCACTTAAGGATCATATTTTAGTTAGTCTTATTAAGGCGCTTTATCCCGTAGTTTGAAAGGTGTTTTCTTTTCTTTCAAACTTATTCGTTGGTGATCCTTGGTGAACTTAAAACTGAACCAAGTTTTTTTAAGATCCGAGCTATATTGATAAAAGTAGCAGGAAATAAGTGATCCATCTGTGCGTCTAACTAAACTGATGAATTCATATGAGTTCTAAAGCAATTTCACTCAGCCCCGTTACCTACTTATTCTTATCGCTGTTCTTACCATTATTTAAAAAAAAAAAAAAAAAAACATATCAAAACAGATCGTTTGCTCTTGTTATTACTTTAAGTTTTAAGAAAGGAGTTAACAATTTTAGGAAGTTTACCTCAACAGTTCAATCTCCATTTCTCCTATACTGCCTGCTAGGAGCTCAAACTTCATAAACTTGTATCAGGAAAGCAAAGTCAATCAGCACATTGACTTATCGTCTGTCAATTCCTTTCACTGTCATTCATTTACCGTCGTGCCCTCCACAAGAGTCTATAGTTTTAAAATGCTTTGAAGCAGAACAATACTTGATGGATATTTCTTGACTAGACACAACATTTCACAAAGGTAACAAGAAAAACACTTTAAATTGACCTTTTTTTTCCCAATATCGGCAAATTTCTTGGAAAATGCCAGACAGAACCAAATGTAAGCAAATGGAAAAGTCACAATTATCATAATGCGCCAACCAAAACAGGGAAAAGAAACATACTTCTTAAGTATGCAACCGGTCCGTCCTTGCCAGTGGTCCAATTTTGCTGGAATCATGCTATAGTTTACTTTCAGAGAAAAACAGGTTTCCTTGTGTGTTTTTTTTTTAAATGATGTTTCTATTTTAAATGAGTTTTATTCAAATCTCGAAGTTCGCTCCGCAAAATATTTCTTTATGTCAATTTTTTACCAATTACAAAACCAGAATTAAAGTGGCGAAAAAACGACAGCTACAACTAAGGTAAGGGCACCAAACTAGGTCATTCTAAAGTTGAGAGCTAAGTATCGCCTTCATTCATAATTCAATTGACTCCACACTTTGTACAATCAGTACGTAACACACAAGAAATAATAAAAAATAACTTAATGAGAATTTTTCAAGTTTTATGATTTATTTCAGCAGTTAAGCAAATAAAGGCGATTTGGCCTTTTAAGGGATACATGTCCTCAATAACACCAGCTCTGAAAGTGACGGGAAGTGATATCTAACTTAAAAAAAAGAAAAGAAACACTCTTTTTTTTATATAAACACATATTAAACCACACTCGAATTTACTTTAACGAAAATAAGAAAGATTAATCGTCGCCTTCGAGGCACTTTTACTTCGTTATTGTTATTATTATTATTTTTTTTTTTTTTGGTTCGCTCTTCTTCACAGTTTACGCTCATAAGTGCAGTAAGTGCGAGATTAAATATGTAGCAAAAGAATTGATTTTACCATATGTGATAGGGAGACGAAATGCGAGTGCATGTTTTCCTGACTTTAAATAGTGCTTTGGGAAATTTACAGCAAAGTAGATTACACTCGCAGTGTCAGTAAATTTTACTGTAACATACTACATGGAATTTTTTCTAAGTTAAACAGTTCCGAACTAACAGGAGTTTTAATCTCAACTACCAATCTCTACTTATATAAAAACAATTTTTTTTGTCTTATAAACAACATCTAGCTAAGCAAAATCTGTTGCTGCTTCCAGAACAACCAAATGAAATCTATAGACAACTTTTAAAAATAAAATCTCTGAAATGATCACTGAACTTATCTAACTAAAATAATGGATAGTAAAGTTGCAGTGAATTGCAAGGTAATTATATGCATTATAAGAAGAAAAAAATATTCTGGTCATTTTTTAATTTCCTACTTGCTTTTAAAGTTTTATCTGATTAATGTAATTGTTTTTCACATAACTGTACTGTATAGATAATTACAGAAAACTTTTAATTAGAGTTAATTATTTTTGTAGATACTTAGCATATTTTTTCATGCATATTTTTATCTGGACATAATATAAAAGTAAAAATTATAATTTTCTGTAGGAAAAGGAAATCAATGCGTTTATTGTATATTATATTTTTTAACCTTAAGTGAATGATTGGAAGTGAAGCAATTGAGAAAACAAAAACCAGAACAATTTATTATGTATTAACCTGCTTAATGATATTTTTCAACCAAACAGCAGCGCTAATCGCTTCAGCGAACAATTACTTAAAATTTTGAGAAGATAAATCACTTAAAATGATCAGCCTTAATGAAACAAATGAATAGCTATTTTGGTATTTAGACTTGATTTGCAAGAATTTTTCAAAGTAAATGGAATGATTAATATTTTTATGTTTTTTAAATCAGAAATTTAAAGACCCATTAAGTATGTTTTGCAAGTAATTTAATAAAAACCTACACTCTAGAATGCGAAAACGTTTTTTTTTCTTCTGAATACATCATTTTCATTAAATATGACGGTTTTTGTTTTTTATGTTTAGAAGAATTTTCATTTTATATAAAGCGTTTAGTGTAAAAACCTAGCGCAGTTCATTATTAAAAATTTCACAGGAGAAACAAAAAACATTTTACGCTTTGCCACGTTAACTTTTTCCAAAAATTTTTGTTATTGTTTTTTTCCGCTAAAAAAATGGTGTATGAATCCAATTTAGTTAATTATTCAGTAATGTCTTATTCTAAAGTTGTTTAGTGATAAAAATGATTTGGGAAGAGATGTTTTCGAAGCAAATCGAACTTATTTCAAGTTTATGTGTTAATTTTACGTTCAAATTCAAATTAAATGATAAGTTAAGTATAGTTAAATGATAATATTAAACTCCAGTTAGATGAGTGATCCTATATTCACTCTTGTGCTATGTATGCTCTATCCAACACAATCAAAAATATGAGTTTATAATGCAATTTGTTGTAAAACGTCGCTGATCAACGCTTTCACAGCGTCAAAATGGTGAAATCACCAATTGAGCTAATTTTGAAATTAACTGAGCTTTTGGCAGCGGTTTTCAATCGAGTTGTCATCTAGCATGAGATTATAGACAAAGAACTACGTAATTATGGGGAAAAAAATCTAAGATGCTCAAGGATTGAGCTGGTTCTGATACTAAACGCGTGACCATGTAGACATACATTTTAAGAAGAGTTTTCAGCAGATTAGCAGATCAGCATATACACTGTAAGAAAAATCCAAAAGTCACATATTTATTCCCTAGATACGCTCCAGGGTTTCGCGGTTTTCCACTATTTCCCCTGAAAATCAAATATGTTTTGCAAAAATTTCCTCAAATTGCTAACAGTTGCATGGACGTAGACTTTTTACTATTATGAAAAATGTTTTTAGCAAAAAATCTGTACCTCAGAACCAGAAGGAAGTAAGTTCAAAAATTGCGATTTTCCGTTCATTAGCGCATTGTATGTAAAAGCATATGCCGCATGGAGCCATGTAAACAAAATTCTTTTAAGAAACATTAATTTTGAACCTTTTTTCAATGATTAAAAGAGTGCGCGTCTCACCCTTTGCATTCCCCAAAATTTTTTTCCCTCTCTTCCGTAAAGTGAATTTCGGCCTTTTGGCTCTGAGGTACAGAAGTGTCAAAATTATATTTAGCGTTTGTATTAGGTGAATTCTAGCGGTAACAGAAGGACATTTTTTACAAAAAAAAAGTCGATGCAGTTCTGTGTGTCATCTTATCAAAATACATATTTTTGCTTATGGATGAAAAGACATCCGACAAAAGCTTTTGTCGGATGTCTTTTCATCCATAAGCTCATTATTTTTTGCATTGAAAAAGGCGTTTTCTGTAACGCCGAAACACGTGTCTGCTGTAATTTGAAAATTTGTGCTTCTTCTAACGTTGTTTGTCTTACTTTAAAAGATTCTTGGTTTCTACTTTTTTAATTACCATGATGTGTATGATATGTCTATGCATCAGTTTTTGAAACCTATGCATTTTGATAGCTCACAGACAGAAATGCATCGATTTTTTTGTAAAAATTTTCCTTCCGCTACGGATGGAACACACTATTAAGTGTTTTTTCTTCTGTTCAATTATGGTCAGTCCGGATACACTGGGCAACCAGTGAAAGTGAAACGCAGTCTCGTGATAACGCGGCTTCGCAGCAGTTGCAGCTAAATAAGATTTTAGGCTTTTGCTTGCGATTCTTCATTAGCTTTGGTCATGTTTGCCAAATTACCTTAATAACTTTCCTAATCAATAAGAATGGTGCCAAGCTATTGATATAAACAATTGTGATTTTTCTTTGAAGGATCTTGATTTTTTCAAAAAATAAAAAAAACGTGATTGTCTTTTATTGGGATGGTTTTTGGATCCTTTAAAAAACTTCCAGGTTGACTTCAGGAAATCTCCTGACTTCTTGCTTGCTATATATTACGGACAGAATTATCTGCATTGCCCATTTTTAGCCTACTTTCCCAGTAAAAGTCAGAAAAAGAAGAAAAAAGCATGAAAGAAGGCTTAATGCATCTTAAAAATATCGTGAAAAAACAAAAAAAAGTCAAAAATAAATAAAATAATTAAATAAATATTGAAAAATTAAAAATTGGAAAGTAGGGTATTGAGATGGGGAAAAATGTCTGTCGGTCTGTCTGTCTGTCTGTCGGTCTGTCTGTCTGTCGGTCTGTCTGTCGGTCTGTCTGTCTGTCCCCCCCTAATAACTTTTGAATGAATAGTCCGATTCGAACAAACTTTTTTTTGTTCGAAAGATCTCGGCGAGGACACCTCATTCCCATATTTCACTTTTTGATTTGAACTATTTTTTGTTCAATTTTGAACAGTTCAAAAAAACTTAACATTAGCGCCTACGGGGAAATTCAAAGCAATTCCGAACTGTGAGGCGAATTTGCTTCAAACAAGCTTTTTAGGAAAAAGCTTTTGGTAAAAAAACTTGTATATAAGATATCTTTTTGATTTGAACAATTTTCCGTTCAATTTTGAACAGTTCAAATCCCTTAACATTAGCGCCTACGGGGAAACTGAAAGTCAATGTAGATTCCGTACTTGAAGGCGGATTTACTTCAAACAAACTTTGTTGGAAATAGCTCTTGACGACCTACTCCCGACTCCGACTCCGAGAATTTAGGGGGACCTGACACCGACTCTGACTCCTGTTCCCGACAATTAATCGGACTCCGACTCCCCGACTTCGACTCTGACTTCGTAGCTTTGGCAAACATTTATACACGGAGGACAAATGACTGACTCCGATTCTTGGATATTCGACTCCGACTCTTTTATCCCAAAATGAGATTGACTCCGACTCCGACTCCGCTGCTGTGGTTTTAACTGTGAAATAATTATTGTTGATATGATTTGTTTTTATTTTCACGCTAAAGTTTTAATTTAGGTATTTGGTTTTCGGTGAATAAACTCGAAAAATATGCGCAGACGATTTTTCTTTTTTTTTTTTTTTTTTTTTGACAATGAAAATTATTTCTTTAAGTTGACATTTTATTGTTTTTTTTTATTTTGGTAAGTGCATTAATTCGTTTAAAAAATTATTTTCGGCAACAGGGGAAAAAGAAACGATTTTTTTTTATATGATGTATTTATTTTAATGAACTTATTATTATTTTTTCGTTTTAAAAGCTGTTAAAAAAATTTTTTAATGGAAAGAAGTGTATTAGCTGCTTTGTTTAAAAGGTGCTGCTATTTTATTTGTTCGTTTTTTTGAAGAAAAGTAAGGAATATTTTATTCCTAGAAATCAGCTTAAAATATTAAAAAAAATATGTTTGAAAAAATTTGCGATTTTAGCTATTTTTGAGAATATTGATCAGGTACTAGAAAGTAGTATGGGTATACGGGAAAGTAGGCTCGTCTAGTTCTAGACGGAACTTCTTGTTCTCCTTGCACATTTCAGATTTTTTTCTAGTTTATTTTATCATACTTGATCGCTATCTTTCAGGCCTTATTTATCATTCCTGAATTGGTTTGAAATGCTTTGCTCATTACGAAATAAATTAAGTACATAAAGACGTTTCTAAGATACAATTACATATTATGTACATCCAGAGAATTCACAATAAATTCTACAACGAAAAGAAACATTTTAATAAACCTCGAAAAAAGGCATTTAAGGGCCTTCCGTAAATGATGTCACGCTTTTTACATCATATACTATCCTAACTTTGGTTTTAAGTGTGTCACTTCGCTTTATCCATCATTTTGTCACATGTCACGTTAAATTACATAAACATATTGTTATGAATGCATTTTTAGTTGTGCCCGCTTATTGGAATAGGCAATTCTCCACAAAAAAATATCCCAATGAGCGGTATATTCTATTAAACGGGATTAAAATAAGAGACATTAACCGTTTGGTATATTGAAATTGTATTACATTAAGCAGGATATTATTTTAACCAATGTTATAATAAACGGGTATGATTGTATTAAACGAAAGTGTGTGATGTCACACTTCTTATTTATCTTTCCTTCCCTCTTATACTACAACCACAATTTCAAACTTTCCTTTTCCTTTCAAAAGTGACATTATTTGTGGACTTCCCCTTACCACTAATATTTTACAGCTTAAATATATGAATTGAGAACGAGCAAATTATTTAGGTTCAGATGTAGATGTGCTTTTGGAAGGTATTTAGCTGTAAGTGTAACTGATAAAATATCTGTAAATAATATTAATGTTTGTTTCGTTTAAATAGTTAACAACTTTTCTCGCTGTGCAAATATTTTGTTTAATACTGACAAGGTGATTTAGTTTCTGAGAATTCGTCAAATATTATTTATGTTCAAACACGAATTTAGACAATAGTCGAACTATTTAAAGCACAAACCGACGTTTTCTTCCCCAAATGTATGCGTTTTTATTTATTTTGCGTTGGTTACTCATTTTATTTATAGTATTTTTAATGACTAATAATATATCAAAGGACTTCTAACATTAAACAACAGTTTATTCTTTTTAGTTTAACTAAATAAATATCTATTTTTCTTTAGAAAGAGTCTCCGAAGAATTTGTTTTCTGAAAAGTAATATTTGTCTTGCTTGCATATTTGTCTTCTTTTAACGCACTTTTAAATGTGTAGCTACATACCTATTTTTTAAAGTGTATGATATAAAGAGAGGGCTTTTCGAATCATACATTGATTTAAGTACTTTCATGATTGTAAGTAAATCCATAAGGGAACCACAAAGAGCAATCATGTTTTTTAAGCAAATCAGTATCATTTAAAAGTTTGTAATTGAAAAAAAATGATACGGGTCATAGGGAATCGAATGTTTTTGTAAGATTTTAAAGTTTATTTACAGTTTCGCTTTTTTTGTTTTTTTTTCTGTACCATAACTTTAAAGCACACGAAATACTTCAAATGCTAACTGTAACTTCAAAATAAAACCTATGATTTTGTAGCTTAAATAAGTTATCTAAAATTTAACAAACATATAAATAGTAAAAAAAGTGCAGAACTCCATTTTTTACAAGTACTTTTGGTACGTAACAACTGCAATGCAGAAATAAATCTTCAGACACTTTTTGGTGACGTTTTGCTGAACACTTTTTGAACATGGATACTTGTCCTGTATTTTAAAACCCTTTGAAGCTCAATTTTTGGAACACGTTTTATAGCTAGTCAGAGAACACTTTTCAGGGCATTTATTTGATTCAGCACACTTTTGCAACACATTTAAGAAAGTATTTGATGTTTCAGTTTTGTCCACTAATACATGTTTTTTCTTTAGAATGCTTTGCAGCATACGCTTTGGAACATTGTTTAGAGCCCTGTTTGGATTATTTTATTTATTTTTTTTAATTTTAATTTTACATCAATTATCCGCCCCCGATAAATGGACGGTCATCGACTGCGGAAGGTCATCTTTCTGGAAGGCATTCATGACAAAAACTGACAGATATTCATTGCTAATTGCAAAAAAATTCTAGTTGTATCATATTGAAAGATTCAATTTACTGGCAGTTAATAAAATATGCCTTGCATTTGAACAAAATAATGCTATCATTTCACAAGCGCACCCAAATGTGTTCCAAATCTGTCCTGAAATGTGACCCCAATTTGTTCTTATATGTGTTCCCAAGTGTAAATTTAACAAATTTCCCAAGCAGGACACATTTAGAGTAGATTTTCAGCACATTGGGAACATAACTTAGTTTTCCGTTAGACAACTGGATCACTTTCTCTGAATTAGAGTAATCTTAGCGCACTTCCAATGTGCATCTACTGAGATTCTGAGTGTGGAGAACATTTAAGAGACTGACGTTCAATGCTTAAATTACTCATCATACATCTTTTGTGAAAGGAGATAACCTCATGGCGACAAATACAGATTCAGTAAATTTGAATTCTTTAATGCACAATTAGAAAAAAAAGTCAAATAAGAATCATTCTACAGGAAAATACGCAAACTAAAACAAACTTACACACCCGCGCAGGACGGTTCAATAGGCTTTTATAATAGGACGCTATTACGGTCCACAACAGTGTGCTGTTTATTATATAACGGGTGATTAGTTTTTATCAACACACAACCGTGATACGTAACAACTTGGAAAACGAAAGTTCAACTTTTTTAGCCATTAGGGAATAAAAAGTTAAACTGTGTGAAACATAGAAAAGTTCGATTGAGATTTCAGTATTGTTTTCGAAAGATTTAAGTAAATGCTAATGATTAATTTGTCTTTCAATACAATTAACACTAAGTTCTTATTTTTTATTAAGAGCTGTAATTTTCTTGACATTTAAAAATGGTTTTAGGGTATTACGATATCAATCTGTCGGTTTAAAAACAAGCAAATAATATTCTAAACTCATAATCAAGCAAAACCTTTTCAAAAAATTACTTCTCTCAGATTGGTTTTAAGTGATAAATTGTCTTTGAAAATATAGACTCATTACCATTTAAACACTGACTTTAAACGTTTTATAATGAATTCTATACATTCTAACTTCATGTTTCACAGAAACACATATTTTCAACCCCCTTTTTCTTTTGTCAGTCGTTTTTTATTCTTCAGAAAAAATAAATATTATGTATGTTTTTTAAACAAAGGAACATGTCATTACTTTTAAATTAATCAGCTTATAAAAACTGATGAGCAAAAAAAAATTGGCGATGTCATAGGTTTATTTTGCTTTAAAAAAAGACGCCAACTTTCTTTCCATTTTTTAAAAATTCTCGTTTCGAGAGGGAGCAGCTGTGCTTTATTTCAGGAACGAAATAGCAGGAAATGTCATTTAAGGAATCCGATACAGAAAAAAAGTCATGAAAAATGAAATATAGTTACATCTATATTATTTAGTCTATTGGTTTTGCACGAATATATAAATATATAAATACAAAAACATTAAGGGATTTTTAAAGAGAATTTAGTAGCTTGATCTGGAAAAATGCTTCGGTATGCGCTCATGGGTTGAAGAAAGACGCATAATGCAAGGTTTATTTTTCTACCTCTTCTTTTTCATTGTATTGCTATTTTTTATTGTAGGAGTTTAAGAATAATACACAGTTCAAGTTTTTAAGGGAAAATTTTGATTAAATTGTGGAAAACCCGTTTTTAAGCAGGAAGTAGAAGGACTAAGGATGTTCGTTATTTTATTTTATACATAATCTATACAGGACAGTATTCGACTGAGGTTTGCCGTATCCATTTTGACCATTTTTGAAAAAAAAACGCACGTGTGTCACCGGTATTTTGCGGCCGTTCTGACTTAAAAAGTAAAGCATGGATTGGAACAAAATGTATCTCTTCATAACACTTGTGTCCCCAAGTGAACAGCAGTCCATTAACTGTTAGTGGTCGTTCCTTTTTGTGAGGTGGTACGTTTTCTTCGGTATGCATAACTGCTATATCTCAGTAAGCAAAGTAAGAAATGAACAGCTGAAAACAAAATTTGACTCATAGGCAGGCCTCGGAATGAAGCTGTTTCGCTTTTGCAACCAGCAGTGTTTTTCGTCAAAAATGAATAAGAATCAGGAATTGAACGAAAACTCAAACATTTTGAATTTTTCTAAAGATTACGTTAAGACAGTCTTTACCATAACAACTGGGGATATTATTTACGAGATAGTTAACAATTTTCGCACTGTTGGTGGTGAAAACATACATGTACATTATAAAATATTGAGTTGATATACATTATCTATCAAGTTTTCAAAAATAGTCAAATGATGAATTTCACTTTTCATTTTTAAAATTAAGCATACTTTTGTAAAAAAATGTATATTTTGTAAAATTTCATAATTTTTTAAATTATAAGTTAAATAAATTGCAAGTTCAATGAGTTTTAACAGCAAGAGTCACCAGAATTAACTACCAGAAGTCTGCACTCGTCTTTTAAATGCCACTTCTGAGAGTAATCAGTTGAAAAAATAAGTGATTTTAGGTAGTTTAATTCTTTAGAACTTTCTTAATTTACATACTATTTTAAAATAATTTCCACATCTGCGTATCTTGAACGTGGTTGTAAGGCAGAAAAAGGGTCTTTTTTTTTTTCATTCTCTCTGTTGGCAAATGATATGTTTAATAGGGGAGACCGGGGTTAGTTAATACTACATTCGAATTTAAACAGATCTGCCAGGATAAATTGACTTTCCTTACAGTAGATGATAGCACTCACCTATCTGCCTTCCCTGACAATCACTGCAGTGCTTTCAGTCAGTAGCATGGAGAGTACTCAAGGAAAACGGTTTTTTGAGTCTAGGTAATTTTTGTTTCCGCTGTTATTTTTCTATTTGTGACGAAGCCGTTGCAGATAAAGAATTTATTTCTATACCACGTGAAAGTCTACACATTTAGGTAAGTGCTATCATATTTAAAAAAATTGTACAAAGATATAATACCAGTAATATGTGCCAAGAACTAAAGTGGCGTCGTATGGGGCAAGTTGTTACAATTTTGTTGGGGTTAGTTGTTACAAGTAACAACTTGCCCCATGCAAGTTTTAATTTAGTATTATGTCTCCTTTTTAAATGTGATTTGGCGGGGGACTATAAAAACGAGACGGACAGGAGCAAAACACCTGAAGAAACATAACTGGATTTGACTAAAGAAGTAATTGCAGGTAGTTCATTACGAAAGGCAGCCGATGAATTTCATGACACTAGAGATATTTTGCGGTAAGATGAAAAAAGGCTAGTGGAAGTAGTATTTCTGATCTGTTTTATTGCATCTTTTAACTCATATAAAGTACTGTAGTTGGATGACGATAGTAATAATAATAATTCTGATCTCTTTCATTCCATGATTTAATTTATTGTTAATATGTATGGTTGAATAAATAATAATAATTACAACAATGATAATAATAATAAATAAAGTATTATTCGAATGTAGGTCTTTCTCCAACGCTGCAGGCAGTGCAGAAGTGAAGACGGTTTGTAAGCGGAAACCATAGATCAGCGCAACTTTAACAGATACACCAGTAAAAAATGTTTTGCATACCGAAGCTGGGAAACAAAAATATGTGAAAAAAAAATTGTGTATAACAGAGAAGAAATCAACAGACACAAAGACAAAATTAGTGCAAAAAGGTGCGTCCAGACAGTGCGTTCTTCGGATAAAGATGATAAAGACTGGTTCTGCATAGAGTGCTGTAAACCGTACTCAGAATCCAAAAAAACAATTAAACGCTTCAATTTCGTAATTGTGACAAATGGGCACATAACCGAAGTGCTAAGTTTGATAAATTATGTACTCGTAAAAATTGTAATTCGCGTGGACAATTAGAATGATTATGATAGTTTATTAGAACAAGTCATTAATTAAAAAAATGTGTAAAGCCAAAAAGTGTTTAATTCCTAACGTGGTTAAGAATATTTCAAATTTAACAGAATAAAACAGAAAATGTGTAAAATTCATTTCATTACTATAATATATCTCATGTAACAACTAATCCCATATACTGTAACAACATGCCCCGTGGTGAGGTAAGTTGTTACAATCCACATCTATTCAAAAAACTTGAAATATTTTGGAGTAGTGGCTTTTTTAAAAAATATGTTATGATCATTTTTTAAAAAATATGTTATGATGTTAAACAATCTAGATGCATTTTAAAGTTTTACGCGTGTAAATAATTGAAATAGTTTAGCATACAAAAATATTGAAAAAAAATTGTAACAACCCCGGTCTCCCCCACTTAATCGTTCGTTTAAAAACCAAATAGAGAATAATGTGAAATGCCCTGCAAAATGTTAATTAAAATATTTACGAATACAGCCCTAAATTTCGTGGAGAATGTTAATGAAGCAATACTACTTACTAAATGCGTGGAGTATAACTATTTTGCCAGATTTTCGATAACGTTACGCTAATTACAATGTGATTAATCCAATTGAAATGTAAGTAATAAAAAAATAGATTTTTATTTAAAATCAAAAATAGTTTGTTATTCTCGACATGTGTTAGTTTAATTTATCAAATGGTTTAGATATGCTTTTTGACCATCGACATTTAAGAAATATCTTCCTATTCAATCTAAAAGCAAAAGCGTTAAAAGTAAAAATAAAAAAAAAAGATGAAAAGATGAACAAGAAAAGTCATAGCTCTCTAAAATTCTATTGATTGCGTTTTCAATGTTATGTATTGAACTTTCCTGCATCCACAAAATTTATCTTGATTTTTCACTGCTTTAGTGTAAAATAGAACCCAAGTGGGGATAAAATTGTGCATAAACTCTTTAAACTAATTAAAACAGCGTCTGATAGTGGTGCCCGCATTTTTCTTTTAAAAGCAATGATCCTTAAATATCTGAACTAATTTAAATTAAAATCTAAATGTGTTTTTTTTTTCTTTTTTGAGTGTTAATGATCCTTAGATACCTTAAACGCTTTGAATTAAAATCTGAGAGCTACCTGCTTATTTTGAATGTCAATTTTTCTTTTTGAACTGTAATTAACTGCTGATGTTTCCTTAATTATTCTGAAATTAAACATACAAAACCGCATAGAGAGTTAGAACACAATTTCTGGAAAATTACAAAGTGTTAGTATTGGTATTGTAGGTTGCGTACAACATATATGGTAGAATAATTTGAAAAATCTCTTTGTATAAAATTAGTTTATTTGTGGGAGTGTGTGTTTTATATACAAATCAAAAGTTTACGTCAGAATGTTTTCCAAATTGTCAGAAAATTCCTTTGTCAGAAAAGTCCTTTGATGCTCAGGAATTCACACACGGTAGTTTTTGAGCAGCAATGGGAAGGGGGGTGGGATTAAAACCCCGTAGGTAGGATTTACTTGAAAAATCCAGTTTTCGTCGGATCGAAGATAAGTCTGGCACATATGTGGTTCAAGAACTGTTATACAACGGATGTTTTATATTCTATGAGGGGAGGGGGGAGAGAAAATAACCTACTGGGCAGTTTTCCTTTTGTAATTCCGTGGTTTCCGCCCGATCTTTGGTAGCAGCTAAGTGATGTGAAATGCAACTAAGCGATGGGCAATGCAGCTACAGATGAATCCATAGTTTGTCTTTTTGTGCGTGCTTGTCGGTGTTTCTTCGAACTGGCAATGCCTACCAGTTCAGTTCTTGTGCTGTTGGATATAGGTTATCCAGGGAAAAACATTCCGCCCTGTCTCATCCCCCAAACTTTGACGGGTTGGATATCCAATAATGTGGGTGTCCTGAGAGCATCTAGGTATGTCCTGACACCATTGAGTAACTTTAGGATGTCTTTAGATAAAAGCATTTTAACATCATCAGTTGTCTTCCAATACAGTTTGCCTTGGGTCACCGTCAGTGGCGAACGGGGATTAGCGAGCTGATCCCCATGGTATATATAAAGAGAAGTCGTATTTAGTAGCGGTTTTAAAAACAAAATCTCCTAAAATACCGAAACAATTTAGCTGATTTTACCCAGTCACGAAGGGAAATAATAACACGCCATCAGAACTTTGTCTTTGAAGTAAGTCCGTCTATGAACTTAAAAAGGAATAGTTGTTTTTATACATTATCATCGGATTTTCACAAACATCAGGTTTTTTTTAAGTTGATCTTATTTCTTTATTTTCAGGAGCAGCCTGTGATATCTCAGCAACTAAAGGTAAGATGATAAGATATTATATTGCTCGTTTTTTTGTTTTTGTATCATTGTAATTTCTGATTTCCATCCCCACGTAGAACATTAAAACGTTTTAATTTTGGGGGTTTATGTCTGCATCTAAATCACATTTTGCCTGTTTGGGTCTATTTAAAACAAAGCATGTGAATTTTTAATATCAAAAATTCTGAGGGAGGGTACTTGAACGGAATATGGAGAAATAAAAACAGGTTAAAGAACTTCATAATCAAACTACCCCCTAAAAAAAACTTTCTCGGGAAAAACATAAACCTTCAAAATTTTGAAATCTTTACTAATAATAAAGCTGAAAGTCTCTCTGTCTGGATCTCTCTCTGTCCGGACTCTGTCTGTCAGGATCTCTGTGACGCACATAGTGCCTAGACCGTTCGGCCGATTTTCAATAAATGTGGCACAGAATTAGTTTGTAGCATGGGGATGTGCACCTCGAAGCGATTTTCGAAAATTCGATTTTGTTCTTTTTCTATTCCGATTTTAAGAACATTTTCCCGAGCAAAATTATTATAAGATGGAAGAGTAAATTACCAAGTTATCATAACGTGGAACCGCAACATGTGCAAGCCAATTGGCAAGAAATGCATCCTACATTATTTGTAAATATACAGGCGAACCAAAAGACCTTTTAATTTTCTACTACGGGCAAAGCAGTGCGGATGCACTAGTTCAGTATATAATAACAAATTATGGTTGCTGAAAAATAGAAACCGCTTACACAAACTTGCAAATACATGTGTATGTACGCATAAAACATTTTATATTTTCCATTAAAAAAAATACAGTGACTGAAATCGACAAAAGTTATGGAAAATGTAATTAACTTTACTTTTAGAAAATACAAAAAAGAAATTGTTAATGACATAAAAAATCAACCGTGTTAAAAGACAGAAACTAATCCCAAAAGATTTGGATCATCGGTTCAGCTAGAAATGAAACATCTAGAGAAATCTTCACTCCAGATCAAATGTAATCAAATGTGTAATTTTACATTAGCTTTAAGTATAAACTTTAAAGCAATTTTAATTAAAACCACTGTACCATAAGATGCTTAAACACACATTCTTCCTTCGAGTTGCGTGATCCTTAATACGAAAAGAAATTTCGCTCCTTGGAGATTTCTTAGATAATATGAACTTCATTTCTTCCTTTCTTATTTTAATTGGATTTCAGCAAAGCCGAAATAGTTTCCTTCTTCTTCTTTAGCAAGACAAGTTTTAGTGCGGGATTAAATGACAAATGACTTCTTTTTTACAGTAATCCAGACAGAATGCGTTATTCTACAGTAAAAAATCGATATTTTGATCACTTTATTGTCCTTTTCATTGATATTTGTTTTTGATTGAACCTTCTTTATACTTGCCTGCAATCCTTCTACAGTTTCTTCAGGTACACTTTGCATCGTCTCAGATGCCAAAATATTAGAGTAGCATTTATGCAGTCGCCTCTTATGCCTTAAGTAGTGGATTTAAACCCAGCTGAAGTAGGAAAATTTTCAAAATGCAAAAGGATCCGTCAAGTCTGCACCATATAGCACATAACTTGGTCATTCGCTTGTCCTTTAATACCCATGGCAAAATATCGTTATTAGTGCGCTATTGCAGCGAAAGAGAGTCCAGATGGCTTCCCTGGAGGTTAAATACAGCTTCAAAACGCCGTAGTAATGGCATCCTGCTAATAGAGGTGTCACATAAAATGGTGCATTCCAGCTCTTGTGAAATGCATTAGGTATTCAAATGGTGAGAAACATGTATGCAACCGCACTATAAAATGTGGTGTAGACCATTCTCGTACTTGTGGCTATTGGTAAACACAAATTGAATTTAGCAAGAATTCGTGATTGGTAAAATTTACAACCGTACTGCATTGAAACAATAAATATATATAAAACAGTTAGACTGATTTATTTTTGAAAATATTTGAATTTTTGATCAATTTAAAAAAGATATAGTAAGCAAGAAGGAAGTTGCATTGTCAAGTTTCTCTTTAATATTTTTCATGTTTTTCTACGCTAGACAAAGTTTATAAAAATCAATTAAAAAAAAAAAAAACAGAAACAAAATCTATGTATAAATGATAGCACTCAAATCACTCAAAGCAAATAAAAATATTATTTTGAGGATATTAATTCACATGCGAAATTCAGAACAATTGTTGAATCAATGCCGGACAAAAAACGTAAGCAATTTTTTAAAAAATTCCTTTTACCTTATAGGCACATAAAATACGTCACTAGATTTAAAATGGATTTCATCGAATAATTAAATTTATTTCTTAAAGCTGCGATATTTAGTTATAGTTACAGATGTTTATTAAATTGAACTCTCGTGCAGAGGATTATGCAAATTGCAAACTAAAAAAAAATAATGAAACTTATACAAATATATGTTTTATTGCATTACAACTTTTAAAAAGTTAAATTTTGAAAAATCCGTTTACTATTTATTTCAAATTGAAATCCAAACTGCTTTCGAAATAGTATAACGTGTATAAATAAATTTACACATACTTTCTCTGCTATTCGAAAATATTTGAAATTATAGTATATTATTTTTAGTGTTTCATACGCTATACTATGTTTACTTTTACAAACTATTCCTAATGGAAATATTTAATAAAAACATGTAATGCCTGAAGTTCCTTTTCGATTCAGTAGATTTGAATTCTTTAATGCACAATTAGAAAAAAAGGCAAATAAGAATCATTCTACAGGAAAATACGCAAACTAAAACACACTTACACACCCGCGCAGGACGGTTTAATAGGCTTTTATAATAGGACGCTATTACGGTCCACAATAGTGTGCTGTTAATTATATAACGGGTGATAAGTTTTTATCAACACACAACCGTGATACGTAACAACTTGGAAAACGAAAGTTCAACTTTTTTAGATATTAGGGAATAAAAAGTTGAACTGTGTGCAACATAGAAAAGTTTGATTGAGATTTCAGTATTGTTTTCGAAAGATTTAAGTAAATACTAATGATTAATTTGTCTTTCAAAACAATTAACACTAATTTCTTATTTTTTATTAAGAGCTGTAATTTTCTTGACATTTAAAAATGCTTTTTAGGTATTACGATATCAATCTGTCGGTTTACAAACAAGCAAATAATATTCCAAAATCATAATGAAGCAAAACATTTTGGTGATATTTTGATAGTTGAAATTTTAACCGTAACTCCAGTGGATGAACCCTATAAACTGCAGTATAAAGCGTTTATTGTTGTCCACTTTTTCGTCTCTTCATTCTCCTTAAATAACAGTTTAAACAATAAAACAGTTAAGTCACCGGATACAGTTCAGTCTCGTCAAAATAAAGCGGTTCCCTGCATGCCAAACATTAACTAAAAATAATATCAATTTATCATGGCGTGGCTTGAGTCTTGTATATGACGTCAGCGTTACTCGATCATTTGGTGTTATATATATAAAGATTATACTAGCGACAAAAGTTCATGTTTTATATATACTACATTAATATTTTAAAAGGTTAAAAAATATCTAACTGTTTTCAATGCTCGTCTAAACAATAAAAAAAGTGATAAATTTTAAGTTTTAATTTACAACTTTTATATTAAATCAGTATCACAACTTAGCATGGAGTGTTGATTTTTAAGTAGATTTATTCATTTATTGCGGCACAAAGGAATTGAAAAATCAAACTAGGCTGTAGAAATGTGTTTATGATATTTTTTTATCTAACGTTAAAACTTTTCCAATGACACTGTATGATTATGTTCGTTTTCAGTTTCCTGTACACAATAAGGGAAGCATTGCAGTCAAGAATGTTTATTTAATTAAATTTCTGCTTAAACTTAAATCAGACATCAGTTTCGACTTCAATTTTGAAGGCGTCTGGACGTATTTATTTACAGAGGTTTTTAAAACTTAAGGGCAAAAACTTAAAGGGTGATAGAAAACAACTAAACAAGCAGGAGGTTGTATAGGAACATA